>NC_091384.1:8404387-8471887 GCF_038502225.1 Cherax quadricarinatus | reverse complement strand
TGAAGCTTCTGTAAGTGACCATGTATGTTCTGTGAGTGACCATGAAGCTTCTGTGAGTGACCATGAAGCTTCTGTGAGTGACCATGAATCTTCTGTGAGTGACCATGAATCTTCTGTGAGTGACCATGAAGCTTCTGTGAGTGACCATGAATCTTCTGTGAGTGGCCATGAAGCTCCTGTGAGTTACCATGAAGCTTCTGTGAGTGACCATGAAGCTCCTGTGAGTTACCATGAAGCTTCTGTGAGTGACCATGAATCTTCTGTGAGTGACCATGAAGCTCCTGTGAGTTACCATGAAGCTTCTGTGAGTGACCATGAATCTTCTGTGAGTGACCATGAAGCTCCTGTGAGTTACCATGAAGCTTCTGTGAGTGACCATGAAGCTCCTGTGAGTTACCATGAAGCTTCTGTGAGTGACCATGAAGCTTCTGTGAGTGACCATGAAGCTTCTGTGAGTGACCATAAATCTTCTGTGTGACCATGAAGCTTCTGTGAGTGACCATGAAGCTTCTGTGAGTGACCATGTATCTGCTGTGAGTGACCATGAAGCTTCTGTGAGTGACCATGTATCTGCTGTGAGTGACCATGAATCTTCTGTGAGTGACCATAAATCTTCTGTGTGTGACCATGAAGCTTCTGTGAGTGACCATGAAGCTTCGGTGAGTGACCATGAAGCTTCTGTGAGTGACCATGAAGCTTCTGTGAGTGACCATATATCTTCTGTGAGTGACCATGTATCTTCTGTGAGTGACCATGAAGCTTCTGTGAGTGACCATGAAGCTTCTGTGAGTGACCATGTATCTTCTGTGAGTGACCATGAAGCTTCTGTGAGTGACCATGTATCTTCTTTGAGTGACCATGAAGCTTCTGTGAGTGACCATGTATCTTCTGTGAATGACCATGAAGCTTCTGTGAGTGACCATGAAGCTTCTGTGAGTGACCATGTATCTTCTGTGAGTGACCATGAAGCTTCTGTGAGTGACCATGTATCTTCTGTGAGTGACCATGAAGCTTCTGTGAGTGACCATGAAGCTTCTGTGAGTGACCATGTATCTGCTGTGAGTGACCATGAATCTTCTGTGAGTGACCATGAAGCTTCTGTGAGTGACCATGAAGCTTCGGTGAGTGACCATGAAGCTTCTGTGAGTGACCATGAAGCTTCTGTGAGTGACCATGTATCTTCTGTGAGTGACCATGAAGCTTCGGTGAGTGACCATGAAGCTTCGGTGAGTGACCATGAAGCTTCTGTGAGTGACCATGTATCTTCTGTGAGTGACCATGAAGCTTCTGTGAGTGACCATGAAGCTTCGGTGAGTGACCATGAAGCTTCTGTGAGTGACCATGAAGCTTCGGTGAGTGACCATGAAGCTTCTGTGAGTGACCATGAAGCTTCTGTGAGTGACCATGTATCTTCTGTGAGTGACCATGAAGCTTCTGTGAGTGACCATGAAGCTTCTGTGAGTGACCATGAAGCTTCTGTGAGTGACCATGTATCTTTTGTGAGTGACCATGAAGCTTCTGTGAGTGACCATGAAGCTTCTGTGAGTGACCATGAAGCTTCTGTGAGTGACCATTTATCTTCTCTGAATGACCATTTATCTTCTGTGAGTGACCATGTATCTTCTGTGAGTGACCATGTATCTTCTGTGAGTGACCATTTATCTTCTCTGAGTGACCATTTATCTTCTGTGAGTGACCATTTATCTTCTGTGAGTGACCATTTATCTTCTGTGAGTGACCATTTATCTTCTCTGAGTGACCATTTATCTTCTGTGAGTGACCATGTATCTTCTCTGAGTGACCATTTATCTTCTCTGAGTGACCATTTATCTTCTCTGAGTGACCATTTATCTTCTCTGAGTGACCATTTATCTTCTCTGAGTGACCATTTATCTTCTGTGAGTGACCATTTATCTTCTCTGAGTGACTATGTATCTTCTCTTAGTGACCATTTATCTTCTCTGAGTGACCATTTATCTTCTCTTAGTGACCATTTATCTTCTCTGAGTGACCACGTATCTTCTCTGAGTGACCATTTATCTTCTGTGAGTGACCATTTATCTTCTGTGAGTGACCATTTATCTTCTGTGAGTGACCATTTATCTTCTGTGAGTGACCATTTATCTTCTCTGAGTGACTATGTATCTTCTCTGAGTGACCATTTATCTTCTCTGAGTGACCATTTATCTTCTGTGAGTGACCATTTATCTTCTCTGAGTGACCATTTATCTTCTCTGAGTGACCATTTATCTTCTGTGAGTGACCATTTATCTTCTGTGAGTGACCATTTATCTTCTGTGAGTGACCATTTATCTTCTCTGAGTGACCATTTATCTTCTCTGAGTGACCATTTATCTTCTCTGAGTGACTATGTATCTTCTCTGAGTGACCATTTATCTTCTGTGAGTGACCATTTATCTTCTGTGAGTGACCATTTATCTTCTCTGAGTAACCATTTATCTTCTCTGAGTGACCATTTATCTTCTCTGAGTGACCATTTATCTTCTCTGAGTGACCATTTATCTTCTGTGAGTGACCATTTATCTTCTCTGAGTAACCATTTATCTTCTCTGAGTGACCATTTATCTTCTCTGAGTGACCATTTATCTTCTCTGAGTGACCATTTATCTTCTCTGAGTGACCATTTATCTTCTCTGAGTGACCATGTATCTTCTCTGAGTGACCATTTATCTTCTCTGAGTGACCATGTATCTTCTCTGAGTGACCATTTATCTTCTCTGAGTGACCATTTATCTTCTCTGAGTGACCATTTATCTTCTCTGAGTGACCATTTATCTTCTCTGAGTGACCATTTATCTTCTCTGAGTGACTATGTATCTTCTGTGAGTGACCACGTATTTTCTGAGTGACCACGTATCTTCTGTGAGTGACCACGTATCTTGTGTGAGCTGCACCACGTCACACGGTGTTCTACGCACTTCAGTAATCTCTCTGTAAGTGATGTTCTTGGTGCAGGAACTCTGACGTGTTTATCGTGTTCCTGCGTCCACGTCCTCCACAGGACGTGTTTATCGTGCTCCTGCGTCCACGTCCTCCACAGGACGTGTTTATCGTGCTCCTGCGTCCACGTCCGCTACAGGACGTGTTTATCGTGTTCCTGCGTCCACGTCCGCTACAGGACGTGTTTATCGTGTTCCTGCGTCCACGTCCGCTACAGGACGTGTTTATCGTGCTCCTGCGTCCACGTCCGCTACAGGACGTGTTTATCGTGCTCCTGCGTCCACGTCCGCTACAGGACGTGTTTATCGTGTTCCTACGTCCACGTCCGCTACAGGACGTGTTTATCGTGTTCCTGCGTCCACGTCCTCCACAGGACGTGTTTATCGTGTTCCTACGTCCACGTCCGCCACAGGACGTGTTTATCGTGCTCCTACGTCCACGTCCGCCACAGGACGTGTTTATCGTGCTCCTGCGTCCACGTCCGCTACAGGACGTGTTTATCGTGTTCCTGCGTCCACGTTCGCTACAGGACGTGTTTATCGTGCTCCTGCGTCCACGTCCGCTACAGGACGTGTTTATTGTGTTCCTACGTCCACGTCCGCTACAGGACGTGTTTATCGTGTTCCTGCGTCCACGTCCGCTACAGGACGTGTTTATCGTGTTCCTACGTCCACGTCCGCTACAGGACGTGTTTATCGTGCTCCTGCGTCCACGTCCGCTACAGGACGTGTTTATGGTGTTCCTACCTCCACGTCCGCTACAGGACGTGTTTATCGTGTTCCTGCGTCCACGTCCTCCACAGGACGTGTTTATCGTGTTCCTACGTCCACGTCCGCCACAGGACGTGTTTATCGTGCTCCTACGTCCACGTCCGCCACAGGACGTGTTTATCGTGCTCCTGCGTCCACGTCCGCTACAGGACGTGTTTATCGTGCTCCTGTGTCCACGTCCGCTACAGGACGTGTTTATCGTGCTCCTGCGTCCACGTCCGCTACAGGACGTGTTTATCGTGTTCCTGCGTCCACGTCCGCTACAGGACGTGTTTATCGTGTTCCTGCGTTCACGTCCGCCACAGGACGTGTTTATCGTGTTCCTGCGTCCACGTCCTCCACAGGACGTGTTTATCGTGTTCCTACGTCCACGTCCGCCACAGGACGTGTTTATCGTGCTCCTACGTCCACGTCCGCTACAGGACGTGTTTATCGTGTTCCTGCGTCAACGTCCTCCACAGGACGTGTTTATCGTGTTCCTACGTCCACGTCCGCCACAGGACGTGTTTATCGTGCTCCTACGTCCACGTCCGCCACAGGACGTGTTTATCGTGCTCCTGCGTCCACGTCCGCTACAGGACGTGTTTATCGTGCTCCTGCGTCCACGTCCGCTACAGGACGTGTTTATCGTGCTCCTGCGTCCACGTCCGCTACAGGACGTGTTTATCGTGTTCCTGCGTCCACGTCCGCTACAGGACGTGTTTATCGTGCTCCTGCGTCCACGTCCGCTACAGGACGTGTTTATCGTGTTCCTGCGTTCACGTCCGCTACAGGACGTTTATCGTGTTCCTGCGTCCACGTCCGCTACAGGACGTGTTTATCGTGTTCCTGCGTCCACGTCCGCTACAGGACGTTTTTATCGTGCTCCTGCGTCCACGTCCGCTACAGAACGCGTTTATCGTGTTCCTACGTCCACGTCCGCTACAGGACGTGTTTATCGTGTTCCTACGTCCACGTCCGCTACAGGACGTGTTTATCGTGTTCCTACGTCCACGTCCGCTACAGGACGTGTTTATCGTGTTCCGGGCCCAGGAGCGTATATTTTTATGTTGTGAGAGTGAGTACAAGTGTTGAGTCCGGTGGTGTGTTGAGAGTGAGTACAAGTGTTGAGTCCGGTGGTGTTGTGAGAGTGAGTACAAGTGTTGAGTCCAGTGGTGTTGTGAGAGTGAGTACAAGTGTTGAGTCCGGTGGTGTTGTGAGAGTGAGTACAAGTGTTGAGTCCGGTGGTGTTGTGAGAGTGAGTACAAGTGTTGAGTCCGGTGGTATTGTGAGAGTGAGTACAAGTGTTGAGTCCGGTGGTGTTGTGAGAGTGAGTACAAGTGTTGAGTCCGGTGGTGTTGTGAGAGTGAGTACAAGTGTTGAGTCCGGTGGTGTTGTGAGAGTGAGTACAAGTGTTGAGTCCGGTGGTGTTGTGAGAGTGAGTACAAGTGTTGAGTCCGGTGGTGTTGTGAGAGTGAGTACAAGTGTTGAGTCCGGTGGTGTTGTGAGAGTGAGTACAAGTGTTGAGTCCGGTGGTGTTGTGAGAGTGAGTACAAGTGTTGAGTCCGGTGGTGTTGTGAGAGTGAGTACAAGTGTTGAGTCCGGTGGTAGTGTTGCCCTGCAGGAAGGTCAGGCAGAGATAGACGTATACCTGGTCTGTCTATCATCAGTGAAACTCCAGGAAGACACTGCTGTCATGGAACAGTGACAGTGTCTGCAGCAGTGATAGTGCAGCAGTGACAGTGCAGTAGTGACAGTACAGCAGTGACAGTACAGCAGTGACAGTACAGCAGTGACAGTGCAGCAGTAACAGTACAGCAGTGACAGTGCAGCAGTGACAGTACAGCAGTGACAGTGCAGCAGTAACAGTACAGCAGTGACAGTACAGCAGTGACAGTACAGCAGTGACAGTACAGCAGTGACAGTACAGCAGTGACAGTACAGCAGTGACAGTACAGCAGTAACAATACAGCAGTGACAGTACAGCAGTGACAGTACAGCAGTACAGTACAGCAGTGACAGTACAGCAGTGACAATAAAGCAGTGACAGTACAGCAGTGACAGTACAGCAGTGACAGTACAGCAGTGACAATAAAGCAGTGACAGTACAGCAGTGACAGTACAGCAGTGACAGTACAGCAGTGACAGTGCAGCAGTAACAGTACAGCAGTGACAGTACAGCAGTGACAGAACGTCAGTGACAGTACATCAGTGACAGTACATCAGTGACAGTACAGCAGTGACAGTACAGCAGTGACAGTACAGCAGTAACAGTACAGCAGTGACAGTGCAGCAGTAACAGTACAGCAGTGACAGTACAGCAGTGACAGTACAGCAGTGACAGTACAGCAGTGACAGTACAGCAGTGACAGTACAGCAGTGACAGTATAGCAGTGACAGTACAGCAGTGACAGTACAGCAGTGACAGTACAGCAGTGACAGTACAGCAGTGACAGTACAGCAGTGACAGTACTGCAGTAACAGAACAGCAGTGAAAGTACAGCAGTTACAGTACAGCAGTGACAGTACAGCAGTGACAGTACAGCAGTGACAGCACAGCAGTAACAGTACAGCAGTAACAGAACAGCAGTAACAGTACAGCAGTGACAGTACAGCAGTGACAGTACAGCAGTGGCAGTACAGCAGTAACAGTGCAGCAGTAACAGTACAGCAGTGACAGTACAGCAGTGACAATACAGCAGTGACAGTACAGCAGTGACAGTACAGCAGTGACAGTACAGCAGTGACAGTACAGCAGTGACAGTACAGCAGTGACAGTACAGCAGTGACAGTGCAGCAGTGACAGTACAGCAGTGACAGTGCAGCAGTGACAGAAGAGCATTGACAGTGACAGTACAGCAGTGACAGTGCAGCAGTAACAGTACAGCAGTGACAGTACAGCAGTGACAGTACAGCAGTGACAGTACAGCAGTGACAGTACAGCAGTAACAGTACACCAGTAACAGTACAGCAGTGACAGTACAGCAGTGACAGTACAGCAGTGGCAGTACAGCAGTGACAGTACAGCAGTGACAGTGCAGCCGTGACAGTACAGCTATGACAGTACAGCAGTGACAGTACAGCAGTGACAGTGCAGCAGTGACAGTACAGCTGTGACAGTACAGCAGTGACATTACAGCAGTGACAGTGCAGCAGTGACAGTACAGCAGTGACAGTACGGCAGTAACAGTACAGCAGTGACAGTACAGCAGTGACAGTACAGCAGTGACAGTACAGCAGTGACAGTACAACAGTGACAGTACAGCAGTGACAGTACAGCAGTGATAGTACAGCAGTGACAGTACAGCAGTAACAGTACAGCAGTGACAGTACAGCAGTGACAGTACAGCAGTGACAGTACAGCAGTGACAGTACAGCAGTGACAGTACAGCAGTGACAGTACATCAGTAACAGTACAGCAGTGACAGTACAGCAGTGACAGTTCAGCAGTGACAGTACACCAGTAACAGTACAGCAGTGACAGTACAGCAGTGACAGTACAGCAGTGACAGTACAGCAGTGACAGTACAGCAGTGACAGTACAGCAGTGACAGTACAGCAGTGACAGTACAGCAGTAACAGTACAGCAGTAACAGTACAGCAGTGACAGGACAGCAGTGACAGTACAGCAGTGACAGTACAGCAGTGACAGTACAGCAGTGACAGTACAGCAGTGACAGTACACCAGCAACAGTACAGCAGTGACAGTACAGCAGTGACAGTACAGCAGTGACAATACAGCAGTGACAGTACAGCAGTGACAGTAGAGCAGTGACAGTACAGCAGTGACAGTACAGCAGTGACAGTACAGCAGTGACAGTACAGCAATGACAGTACAGCAGTGACAATACAGCAGTGACAGTACAGCAGTGACAATACAGCAGTGACAGTACAGCAGTGACAGTACAGCAGTAACAGTACAGCAATAACAGTACAGCAGTGACAGTACAGCAGTGACAGTACAGCAGTGACAGTACAGCAGTGACAGTACAGCAGTGACAGTACACCAGTAACAGTACACCAGTAACAGTACAGCAGTGACAGTACAGCAGTGACAGTACAGCAGTGACAATACAGCAGTGACAGTACAGCAGTGACAGTACAGCAGTGACAGTACAGCAGTGACAGTACAGCAGTGACAGTACAGCAATGACAGTACAGCAGTGACAGTACAACAGTAACAGTACAGCAGTGACAGTGACAGTACAGCAGTGACAGTACAGCAGTGACAGTACAGCAGTGACAGTACAGCAGTGACAGTACAGCAGTGACAGTACAGCAGTGACAGTACAGCAGTGACAGTACAGCAGTAACAGTACAGCAGTGACAGTACAGCAGTGACAGTACAGCAGTGACAGTACAGCAGTGACAGTACAGCAGTGACAGTACATCAGTAACAGTACAGCAGTGACAGTACAGCAGTGACAGTTCAGCAGTAACAGTACACCAGTAACAGTACAGCAGTGACAGTACAGCAGTGACAGTACAGCAGTGACAGTACAGCAGTGACAGTACAGCAGTGACAGTACAGCAGTGACAGTACAGCAGTGACAGTACAGCAGTAACAGTACAGCAGTAACAGTACAGCAGTGACAGTACAGCAGTGACAGTACAGCAGTGACAGTACAGCAGTGACAGTACAGCAGTGACAGTACAGCAGTGACAGTACACCAGCAACAGTACAGCAGTGACAGTACAGCAGTGACAGTACAGCAGTGACAATACAGCAGTGACAGTACAGCAGTGACAGTAGAGCAGTGACAGTACAGCAGTGACAGTACAGCAGTGACAGTACAGCAGTGACAGTACAGCAATGACAGTACAGCAGTGACAATACAGCAGTGACAGTACAGCAGTGACAATACAGCAGTGACAGTACAGCAGTGACAGTACAGCAGTAACAGTACAGCAATAACAGTACAGCAGTGACAGTACAGCAGTGACAGTACAGCAGTGACAGTACAGCAGTAACAGTACAGCAGTGACAGTACAGCAGTAACAGTACACCAGTAACAGTACAGCAGTGACAGTACAGCAGTGACAGTACAGCAGTGTCAGTACAGCAGTGACAGTACAGCAGTGACAGTACAGCAGTGACAGTACAGCAGTGACAGTACAGCAGTGACAGTACAGCAGTGACAGTACAGCAGTGACAGTACAACAGTAACAGTACAGCAGTGACAGTGACAGTACAGCAGTGACAGTACAGCAGTGACAGTACAGCAGTGACAGTACAGCAGTGACAGTACAGCAGTGACAGTACAGCAGTGACAGTACAGCAGTGACAGTACAGCAGTAACAGTACAGCAGTGACAGTACAGCAGTGACAGTACAGCAGTGTCAGTACAGCAGTGACAGTACAGCAGTGACAGTACAGCAGTGACAGTACAGCAGTGACAGTACAGCAGTGACAGTACAGCAGTGACAGTACAGCAGTGGCAGTACAGCAGTGACAGTACAGCAGTGACAGTACAGCAGTGACAGTACAGCAGTGACAGTACAGCAGTGACAGTACAGCAGTGACAATACAGCAGTGACATTACAGCAGTGACAGTACAGCAGTGACAGTGACAGTACAGCAGTGACAGTACAGCAGTGACAGTACAGCAGTGACAGTACAGCAGTGACAGTACAGCAGTGACAGTACAGCAGTGACAGTACAGCAGTGACAGTACAGCAGTGACAGTACAGCAGTGACAATACAGCAGTGACATTACAGCAGTGACAGTACAGCAGTGACAGTGACAGTACAGCAGTGACAGTACAGCAGTGACAGTACAGCAGTGACAGTACAGCAGTGACAGTACAGCAGTGACAGTACAGCAGTGACAATACAGCAGTGACAGTACAGCAGTGACAGTGACAGTACAGCAGTGACAGTACAGCAGTGACAGTACAGCAGTGACAGTACAGCAGTGACAGTACAGCAGTGCTTTACGAACCCAAGAAGAAGATACAGCTACTATTCTCAAGACTCAGGGTTCCCAGGTTCAACCTACCTAGAGAGGGTTTCGAGGGTCAACGCCCCTGCGGCCCGGTCTATGACCAGGCTCCATGGTAGATCAGGGTCTGGTCAACCAGGCTGTTACTGCTGACCGCCCGGCTGGTCAGGTACTGACTTCAGGTGCTTGCAGCGCCTTCTTGAAGACACCCAGGGGTGTTGTAGACATCCAGGGGTGTTGTAGACACCCAGGGGTGTTGTAGACACCCTGGGGTGTTGTAGACACCCAGGGGTGTTGTAGACACCCAGGGGTGTTGTAGACACCCATGGTGTTGTAGACAACCAAGGGTTTTGTAGACACCCAGGGGTCTTGAAGACAACCAGGGGTTTTGAAGACAACCAAGGGTCTTGTAGACACCCAGGGGTCTTGAAGACAATCAGGGATCTTGAAGACAACCAAGGGTCTTGTAGACACCCAGGGGTCTTGAAGACAATCAGGGGTCTTGAAGACAACCAGGAGTTTCTTGGTAATCCCCTTTATGTATGCTGGGAGGCAGCTGAACAGTCTTGGGCCCCTGACACTTATTGTGTTGTCTCTTAGTGTACTCGTGGCTCCCCTACTTTTCATTGGGGGATGTTGCCTCTCTTGCCCAGTCTTTTGCTTTCGTAAGAAGTGATTTTCATGTGTAGATTTGGTACTAGTCCCTCTAGGATTTTCGAAGTGTATATTATCATGTATATTTCTCGCCTGCGTTCCAGGGAGTACAGATCAAGGGACTTGAACCCTTCCCAGTAATTTAGGTGCTTTATCGTACTTGTGCGTGCCGTGAAAGTTCTCTGTATATTCTCTGGTTCTGCAATTTCGATAAATTAGACACATGTGCAACTCTTGGGTATCTTAACTGAGGAAACGTTTCGCCACACAGTGGCTTCATCAGTCTATACAAAGGAGAATGGTGAAGAACAGGAGGAGTTTGAGGTAATCGGTTCTCTGAATCATTCATCTACAATTCAGCAATTTCGCCTGCCCCGAAAGGGGTCGTTAGTGTTCTGTACAGCAATAATGTTGCAGAGTTACAGCAGCAGCTGCCTGGCATTAAACTCAGTGTTAATACATACAAGGTTATTGTGTTAGAGTGTCGTCCACAACACTCTCTTAAGACGTACACACTTCAGAACACTGAAAGAAACGTTTCGACGCTCGTAGCTTCTCCAGTGTTAACACTGCAGAAGCCACAAGGGGTGAAACGTTCCCTTTTATATATATATGACCTAAACTGCCCATATATGCTTTCCCATATTCCACTATGGTCAGTCATCAGACAGACGTAAACACAGTATAGTACGAGTCTTTGTCAACTTTTCGCCCACACAATGATCTTGATCAAGTAACAGACAGTGTCTGTCAGACACTGCAACACAAGGGTATCTTGGTACAGACCTGCAATCAACTTCGACAACTTCCACTAGTGAGAGGGGCTGGATTTGAGAGGGACCTGACCTCTCAACATCTGAGTTCTTACCTCTCCTAGTGGCCTACGTCTCACCTCTTGGCGCTATAAAAAGCTCCATTTTGTCACTTCTTCTCCATATTGTTTCATACTATGGAACAATGCTCTTCTCCAGACTGAGGGACTGACCACCTCAAAACTTTAAGGGTGATGGACTGATTACATCGTCTTCTGCTTCTATCAACTTTTCTGTACTTGACTGAAGAAGCCTACTGTGTAGGCGAAACGTTTCATAATAAAGATACCTAACTGTTGCATATGTGTCTTACCTAACAACAGACAGATCTATCATGTGATAAATGATTTAGAAAACCGATAAGTTGAAGAAGGAATCTTTATTGAGGAGACGTTTGGACACACACTGGCTTCATCAGTCCAATACGGAGAAGAGAGTGAAGTTTAGTTAGTTTAATATGTTTATTATGCACCCCATACCCATCCTGTGGGCGGTAGTCACCCCATACCCATCCTGTGGGCGGTAGTCACCCCATACCCATCCTGTGGGCGGTAGTCAAAAGATTACAGAGGTACATAATGGGTCCAGGGACTTGACTCCAAAGTTTTGATAGCTGGGCAAGTTACAAAGGTAATGAACTCACAATTTACAAAGGTAATGAAATCACGATTTACAAAGGTAATGAAATCACAATATACAAAGGTAATGAACTCCAGGTAGGTCTTGTCACAATCATGACAAGTTACAAAGGTATTTACAGATTACAGAGGTACGTAATGGGTCCAGGGACTGGGCCCCCAAAGTTTTGATAGCTGAACTAGGTACAAAGGTAATGAACTCACACGTTACAAAGGTAATGAATCCTGTAAGTATCGTTACTTACGTTTATACATGGCTACAATCATGAACAAATTAAAGAGTAATACGCAATTCACACGTGAAGAGAGGAGGAATTTGAGGTAACCAGTCCCTCAACCTGGAATCGATATGTTCAGTCCATAGTCATTCAAGTTACAACTTGAAGGTGAGAAGAATAACCCAGTGACCTGGCTGTAATCTGCATAATGTACTAGAGACTGATGACAGCCTTACAACTTGTTACCTTCACTTTGTGATACAATAAGCACTATCTGCTTGCATAATTCACATTTTTGTGCAACATTTGGGGCTCTTTATTGTGGAAATGTTTGGCCAACCAGTGTCAGTGTTGAGGTGTTGGTCAGTGGTGTTATTGGCACTAATGCCATCATGGCTGACAGTCCAGTTAATGGTAGCACAACTCCCAGCATTAATGGCCAGTGCCAGGGCGCTTGTGCTGGAGCACTCACTCTGTTGCAATCTTGAAGTCAGTGAGGATAGTCCGTGGATGATTGTGCCCCTGCAACATCCGGCTGTCAGGTGTCCTGCAACATCCGGATGTCAGGGGTCTTGCAACATCCGACTGTTGTTCATACAGTCACTAAGTGTTTAATATCCCGATGTTGTGGGTGGCACTGCTTGTTACCATAGTGGAATGTTGACTGGTACTGTCTTCGGTACCTGAGTGATAGTAACTGTAGCAACAACAGTAGCAGCAGCAGCAGCAGCAGCAGCAGCAGCAGTAGTAGTAGTAGCAGTAGCAGTAGCAGCAGCAGCAGCAGCAGTAATAGCAGTAGTAGTAGTAGTAGTAGTAGTAGTAGTAGTAGTAGTAGTAGTAGTAGTAGTAGTAGTAGTAGTAGCTGAAAGACTGAAGCTGTTTTACAGCCACATCAGAAAGTAAACAACAGTCAGGGACTGGGTAATTAGGCTGAGGAAGGAAGGAAGGAAGGAAGGAAGGAAGGAAGGAAGGAAGGAAGGAAGGACAGAAGTTCACCAGAAACGACCGAGAAGTATGTGAAGAGCTCAACATGAGATTTAAGGAAGTATTTTCAGTGGAGACAGAAAGAACTTCGGGAAGTCAGAATGGTGGGGTACACCAACAAGTGCTGGACACAATACACAACCGAGGAGGAGGTGAAGAGGCTGCTAAGTGAACTAAATGCCCTAAAAGCAGTAGGACTGGACACCATCTCTCCATGGGTCCTGAGAGAGGAAGCAGAGATGCTGTGTGTACCACTAACAACAATCTTCAACACATTTATCAAAACAAGGCGCTACCTGAGGTATGGAAGACAGCAAATGTAGTTACAATTTTTAAGAAAGGGGACAGACACGAAGCATTAAATTTTATACCAGTATCACTGACATGTATGGTATGTAAATTTATGGAAAAAATTATCAGGAGAATAGTAGTAGGGAAGGGAAATCCTGTGTCACAAACCTACTGGAGTTTTACGGCAAGGTGACAGAAGACGAGAGAGAGAGAGGTGGGTAGATTGCATTTTCTTGAACTGCAAGAAGGCTTTCACCACAGTTCCACATAAGAGATTAGTGCAAAAGCTGGAGGATCAAACAAGTCTAACAAATCAAATCAAATCAAATTTATTCTCTATGAAGATTACAATGTCGGGTTTACATATTATAGGATATTGTGTGGTTTATATATATAAAACTAATTACAGAGAGGGCCACTGTCACACCAAGCATGGCGAGAGAGGGCCACTGTCACACCTAGCATGGCGAGAGAGGGCCACTGTCACACCTAGCATGGCGAGAGAGGGCCACTGTCACACCTAGCATGGCGAGAGAGGGCCACTGTCACACCTAGCATGGCGAGAGAGGGCCACTGTCACACCTAGCATGGCGAGAGAGGGCCACTGTCACACCTAGCATGGCGAGAGAGGGCCACTGTCACACCTAGCATGGCGAGAGAGGGCCACTGTCACACCTAGCATGGCGAGGCATTTCAGGCAGACTAAGATTAATTCAAAACTCTTTATTGGTACAGATTAAGGAGCATATTGGTATTAAGGCTAAGTAACTGCATCACAGCTCGTAAATTTAGCAATGTAAATGGTATTGTTTTGGTACAATACGTAGCTGCTACTGAAGCTCCTATACTGGAGTATTACAGGCAAACTTATGACTAGTTAACAAAGTTGTATTACATATATCTGTGTTTATAGTCAATTGGGTGAGTGGCACTGCAATGGATCAGAGAATACCTGATAGGAAGGCAACAACGAGTGATGGGATACATGTGACTAGGCGTCACAGTGGGCGCCTGTGACGAGCGGGGTTCCACAGGGGTCAGTCCTGGGTCCGGCGCTGTTTCTGGTGTATGTGATTGACATGACGGAATGGGTAGACTCAGAAGTGTCCCTGTTTGCAGATGATGTGAGGTTAATGAGGAGAATTTAATCGGATAAGGATCAGGCAGGACTACAACTGACTTCTGGAATTTAACCCTACCAAGTGCAAAGTCATGAAGACTGCAAAAAGGCAAAGAAGACCGCAGGCAGAGTACAGGCTAAGGGGCCAAAGTCTGCAAACCTCGCTCAAGGAAAAGAATCCTGGGGTGAGTATAATACCGAACATATCTCCTGAGGTGCACATCAACCAAATGACTGCTGCAGCATATGGGTGCCTGGTAAGCCTAAAAACAGCGTTTCGGCACCTCAGTAAGGAATCGTCTGCACATCGTGTACGTCAGACCCATACTGGAGTATGCAGCACCAGTTTGGAACCGACACCTGGTTAAGCACGTGAAGAAATTAGAGAAAGTGCAAAGGTTTGCAACAAGACTGGTCCCGGAGCTAAGGGGAATGTCCTACGAGGAGAGGTTAAGGGAAATCAACCTGACAACACTGAAGGACATGAGGGTCAGGGAAGACATAATAACGACTTACAAAATACTGAGAGGAATCGACAAGGTGGACAGAGACAGGATGTTCCAGAGATGGGACACAGCAACAAGGGGTCACAGTTGGAAGTTGAAGACTCAAATGAGTCACAGGGATGTTAGGAAGTATTTCTTTAGTCATAGAGTTGTCAGGAAGTGGAATAGTCTGGAGAGTGATCTAGTGGAGGCAGGATCCATACATAGCTTTAAGAAGAGGTATGATAAAGCTCATGGAGCAGGGAGGGAGTGGACTTAGTAGCGACCAGTGAAGAGGCAGGGCCAGGAGCTGTGACTTGACTCCTGCAGCCACAACTAGGTGAGTACACACACAATATGCACACACAACACACACACACACACACACACACACACACACACACACACACAGAAAGGGTTATATGTGTGAAAGGGAGGTAGTCACAGTAGAAATTTACCACTGGGGAATTGATCTCTCTCTCTCTGTATGTCTGTCTCTCTGCCTGTCTGTCTGTATGTCTGTCTCTCTGTCTGTCTGTCTCTCTGCCTGTCTCTCTGTATGTCTGTCTCTCTGTCTGTCTCTTTGCCTGTCTCTCTGTATGTCTGTCTCTCTGTCTGTCTCTCTGTATGTCTGTCTCTCTGTATGTCTGTCTGCCTGTCTCTCTGTATGTCTGTCTCTCTGTCTGTCTCTATGTATGTCTGTCTCTCTGTCTGTCTCTGTATGTCTGTCTCTCTGTATGTCTGTCTCTCTGTATGTCTGTCTCTCTGTATGTCTGTCTGCCTGTCTCTCTGTATGTCTGTCTCTCTGTCTGTCTCTATGTATGTCTGTCTCTCTGCCTGTCTGTCTGTATGTCTGTCTCTCTGTCTGTCTGTCTCTCTGCCTGTCTCTCTGTATGTCTGTCTCTCTGCCTGTCTCTCTGTATGTCTGTCTCTCTGTCTGTCTCTCTGTATGTCTGTCTCTCTGTATGTCTGTCTCTCTGTATGTCTGTCTGCCTGTCTCTCTGTATGTCTGTCTCTCTGTCTGTCTCTATGTATGTCTGTCTCTCTGTCTGTCTCTGTATGTCTGTCTCTCTGTATGTCTGTCTCTCTGTATGTCTGTCTCTCTGTATGTCTGTCTGCCTGTCTCTCTGTATGTCTGTCTCTCTGTCTGTATGTATGTCTGTCTCTCTGCCTGTCTGTCTGTATGTCTGTCTCTCTGTCTGTCTGTCTCTCTGCCTGTCTCTCTGTATGTCTGTCTCTGTCTGTCTCTTTGCCTGTCTCTCTGTATGTCTGTCTCTCTGTCTGTCTCTCTGTATGTCTGTCTCTCTGTATGTCTGTCTCTCTGTATGTCTGTCTGCCTGTCTCTCTGTATGTCTGTCTCTCTATCTGTCTCTATGTATGTCTGTCTCTCTGCCTGTCTCTCTGTATGTCTGTCTCTGTCTCTCTCTCCCAGGATGCCACCCACAACAGTCAACTATCACCCAGGTACCTATTTACTGCTAGTTAACTAGCAAAACAACTAACAAATATATGTTTGAGGTCACTGCTAGAGCCAGAATGGGTTATCCCATTCCCCGTTGATCATCCAGACTGTTACTACCACGCTGCAGCAGGCAGGATGATCCAAGCGTCGTAGGATGGCTGTCAGTGTTACTTTCTTCAACCCAGGAGAGAGTTACAGTAATGTCACTTGCATTATGTTACGGAGCAGTAGAGCGTGTAGGCTCGATCCTACGTCCCTCTAATTGGATTTCCTAAATGCAGTTACCGATATTTTTAATTTCTACGGTTAGATTTATAAGTGTTTAGGATGTAGTGAAAGGTACTAGGATTAGCGGAGGATGGATCCTTCGATACAGAGATAATGGTAGTTATCTGTGTTCATACCATGAACCACCATCACTACCATGGCTAAGTTATATCTGTTGTTTTGTAGGTTATGGCCGTAGGCTTGATGGCAGTACTGTGCGCCCAGCCTCCCTCCTCGTCTGTGGGCATTGCAGCTGCTGTTTCAGCTGCTGCGCCCCGCATTCTGCCCTCCTGGAGGAAGGACGCCCCTCATGCAGGTGCCCCGATGCCCAGTCATTCACACTGGGCACAAGACGCCCAGGAAACGAGAGAGATGGATGAGATATCTCAGGATGAGAAATGGGTTTGGCAAGCCTCTGGGGAAGCCATGAGAGATAGTGAGTCGCATGTGGGACGTAGTTTGTTTACCTCACTCATGGCTCCATTTATGGGTGGACGCCAACGTCCACAACTCAGCCATAGAGGACGTGATAAAGGAAAGCCTGTAGGATGGAGGCCAGGATATAACAGGCATCCTGTACGTCCTAGGCCGTCCCAACCTGCGTCCTATCATCCTGATACACCCCAGCATGTGGTCCACTCAGGAGTCCCACGGCCATCTCAGTACGTTCCTGAGTCCTCCCAGATCTCCACTACTAACTACTATGGAGGCTTGGAGACGTCTCAGCCTCTGGGAGATGCTAATTCCATCTCTGACATCAATGTTAATCCTTCAGAGTTCTCACACCCCAGGCTGGAAGACGTTATTTACACTGGACTAGAAGATGGTGGCAATGGCGGCCATTTGCAACAGAACAGCGGCAGCTTTTACCAGATTTCCGTGTCAGATAAGCCAAATTTGCAACTTTCCACTGACTTCCAGCCACCTCCGCATATCTCTGATGGGTCTGACATCACTGACTTCATGCTGCCTCCTCCAGTGAACGATCTCTCCCAGATTAATGATGTCTTCGGCGAATTTTCACAGCCCTTCGTGGAAACACCAGTCACAATGAATTCACTGAATTTTCCTAAAGAACAGTTGTTTATCACCGGAGACTTGCCTTCTTCTATGAATAAAACCGAGGAAGATGCTTTTATATCTTTGCAAAACCAGCAACAACAACCAGGAGGATCAATGTCCCATCACTCACCTCAGGATCATCAAGAAACCCATTTTTTCACAACGCATGTAGAAGGATCTCAAGCTGGTTTATCCTCAGCCACACAAGACAATCAACAAGGTTCCATTTTCTTATTACCACAACAAGAGGCTTGGCAAGCGTCCCCCATATCACAGAACGATCAGTATAGTTCTTCACCATCAATTATATCAGGTCAGGAAGTGCCATCACAGCCACACCGGCAACAACAACCACACCAACAACTACAACAACAACCATTAACTACGTTGAAGAACGAATCTACACTATCTACAACGATATATAACCAGTTCCCAACAACTCTACAACAAAATTTTGAAATAGTGAATTCTGATTCTAACTCTTCAAATACTGAACGAGAGACTGTCAGTCAAGGTTCTCAGAGTTTAATACCGTCTCTGGATACCAAGGAAAAGTCCTCCATCTCCTTGGGTCTTACCCACATGCTAGACAACTCATTCCAGCCCCAGCACGAGCTCTCACACTCTCAGAATGGAAACTTCTTGTCGAGCAGCTCCTTTGAACCCCTACAAGGGTTCAGTAAGGATGATCTGGGACCTCCAGGGGCCGTCACTGAAGGGTTCATGAACTTCGAGTCCAGTGGTGAGTTTTTCGACCATGTCCTGGGTGGTAAAAACCCCTTTGGAGAGAAAGTTGCATCTCAGGGCACCAATCCTACAACCACGCCATCATATGGACCAGAGGGACGTGAAACCCTCCACATCAGGGACATTGGCAGCCCTACACCCACTCCCCAGCCCTTAAGCACCATCCACAACCCAATGTCGACCCTAACAGCCGGGCAGCCGTTCCAGACTGTATCCTATACTGAAAGTATAACTGGAACCATGAGCCCCTTCTACCAGACGTCATCCGCAGCGTCAGCCATATTCCATCCACCAACACTGATCTCAATCTCACCACTAGGATCACCTGGGGAAGTCTCAACCAGATCAACCAATGCCAGGTCGCCCACTATACAGGTCAGTACCTAAAGTCACTACAAACAGGAAAGACCTTAAATTAAGACCTTAATAGACCTTAAGGGTGTTTTAAATAAGGTTTGGCCATCACTAGAGTTTTATTACTAAATGACCTCTGATGCAAAGTTTTATTAGAAATAGTCTTAAGATGGAAAAAAGAGATATGCAGTAAAATGCAGTGTTTTACTGACAACGTTTCGCCCAAGCAGTGAGCGAAACATCAATAAAGAATTGTATTTTACTGCATCTGTTGCTCCTTTTCAAGAGTATTTATTTCTGAAGTGTTCAGATGCTGCCTGGTCTGACCCCCTGATGTGGGGGGCACTGGCCCCCTGAAGTATTAACCAGTGACCTGACTTCCCAACAGAGCAGTACAGAGGCACCCCAGGCTAGGACGACCTCCCCCCACCAATCCAAAACCGCAGAAAGTCCTCGTCCATCCAGCTCTTGGCCCTGGACACACACCACAACCTCCCCCCACCACGTTTCGAGCCACGTTTCTACCCATTCATCGGGTGAGTGAAAGTAGAGTCCTGTCAAGAAGTGTATAAGATGTATAATTGAGAGGTAAGACACATATGCAACAGTTAGGTATCTTTATTATGAAACGTTTCGCCTACACAGTAGGCTTCTTCAGTCAAGTACAGACTGAATACCTAACTGTTGCATATGTCTTACCTAACAACCTGTCGGTATTTTATACCATTTTAATGTTCAAATATAATTGAGAGGCATAATTACTTCCCAGTTCCCAGGTGTTGTATGGCCTCTACAGGTTTACCGCTTCCCCGTCAATGCAATAATCTATTGCTGTATCTGTTTTGGAGAGGCTACTGACGCATTTTCATCTGTCCAGGAGCTGAGTTGGTGTCGTTACTGTCCAGCTCAGGACAAAAGCAGAGTGGACGGGAGAGAACCGACGGGGATGTCTCCAAGAAGGATGACCTTAATGTATGTTGCTGTCTATTTGGTTCTGTCTACTATCTTCTGTCTACCAGGTTCTGTCTATCAGCTTTTGTCTACCAGGTTCTTTCTACTACTGTCGACCATGTTCTGCCTACCAGGTTCTGTCTACCAGGTTCTGTCTACCAGGTCTGTCTACTATCTTCTGTCTACAAGTTTTTGTCTATCAGGTTCTGTCTACTATCTTCTGTCTACCAGGTTCTGCCTACTGTCTTCTGTCTACTATCTTCTGTCTACCATCTTCGTCTACCAGGTTCTGTCTACTATCTTATGTGTACCAGCTTCTGTCTACTATCTTCTGTCTACCAGGTTCTGTTTACTATTTTCTGTCTATCAGGTTCTGTCTACCATCTTCTGACTACCAGGTTCTATTTTCTGTCTACCAGCTTCTGTCTAATGTCTTCGGTCTACCATCTTTTGTCTACCTTCTTCTATCTACCATCTGTCTACCAGCACCTGTCTACCATCTGTCTACCGCCTAACGGCTCTAATTCAAATAACTGACTTATCTTGTGTGCACAACACTGGTGCCGTGTTCAGGTGTTCACTTGTTCTCTCCTGATGTTCTCCTTGTTCACCAGGTTCTCGTTTTACCGTACAAAACAGTGGAGGAACCAGACTCTGGTCCTGGCGGGTCACGGAGCACACAGCCAACCCAGGTAAGACTTAAAAGTCTGGAATTACCAGAGATTTTCAATCTTAGAAGGTAATGGGATTTAATGATATTCATTTGTAAATCTGCTTTGAATCCTATGGATTTAGTTGGATTTTACAGCCTAATGGTCTCTTGTTTCGGCGGTTCTGCAGAGAAAGGAGGCAGATGAGGTCTCTGTGTACTTGGTCAGGAGAGAGAACCTTGCTAGTGAAGAACCTGGTTCAGTCTCCACGTCTGGCGCTGCTCAGAGTACAGGTGAGTTACTTGTGTGAGAGTACAAGTGAGGTACTTGTGGGAGAGTACAAGTGGGGTGCTTGTGTGAGAGTACAAGTGGGGTAATTGTGGGAGAGTACAAGTGGGGTAATTGTGGGAGAGTACAAGTGGGGTACTTGTGTGAGAGTACAAGTGAGGTACTTGTGGGAGAGTACAAGTGGGGTGCTTGTGTGAGAGTACAAGTGGGGTAATTGTGGGAGAGTACAAGTGGGGTACTTGTGGGAGAGTACAAGTGGGGTACTTGTGTGAGAGTACAAGTGGGGTACTTGTGTGAGAGTACAAGTGGGGTACTTGTGTGAGAGTACAAGTGGGGTACTATCCTTCTGTCATGTGAGTGTGAAACAACAACCATTCTGGGAGGTACTACCATTCTGGGAGGTACTACCATTCTGGGAGGTACTACCATTCTGGGAGGTACTACCATTCTGGGTGGTACTATCATTCTGGGAGGTACTACCATCCTGGGAGGTACTACCATCCTGGGAGGTACTACAATCCTGGAAGGTACTACCATCCTGGGAGGTACTACCATCCTGGGTGGTACTACCATTCTGGGAGGTACTACCATCCTGGGAGGTACTACCATCCTGGGAGGTACTACCATCCTGGGCGGCACTACCATCCTGGGAGGTACTACCATCCTGGAAGGTACTGCCATCCTGGGAGGTACTACCATCCTGGGTGGTACTACCATCCTGGGTGGTACTACCATCCTGGGTGGTACTACCATCCTGGGAGGTATTACCATCCAGGGTGGTACTACCATCCTGGGAGGTACTACCATCCTGAGAGGTACTACCATCCTGGGAGGTACTACCATCCAGGGTGGTACTACCATCCTGGGAGGTACTACCATCCTGAGAGGTACTACCGTCCTGGGACGTACTACCATCCAGGGTGGTACTACCATCCTGGGTGGTACTACCATCCTGGGTGGTACTACCATCCTGGGTGATACTACCATCTTGGGTGGTACTCCATCCTGGGAGGTACTACCATCCTGGGTGGTACTACCATCCTGGGTGGTACTACCATCCTGGGTGGTACTACCATCCTGGGTAGTACTACCATCCTGGGTGTTACTACCATCCTGGGTGGTACTACCATCCTGGGTGGTACTACCATCCTGGGTGGTACTACCATCCTGGGTGGTACTACCATCCTGGGTGGTACTACCATCCTGGGAGGTATTATTATTCTGGGTGGTACTACCATTCTGTCATGTGAGTAACAGTGATAGTGGCATAGTAGAAAGAAAGGAGCGTGGGTTCGATCACCAGTCCAGGTGAGTAGCATGGATAGGCCACCATGCACCTGGTTCCCCTCTTCACCTAGTAATAAATAGGTGCCCAATCAACTAATTTCTACGTCTCCCAGCAGGCACAGGCGGCAGTGACAGGCACCAGGCAGTGACCAGCGCCAGTACTGACGCCCTGGGTACTTCCCTCGACCAACCTGTACCGAATTCAGACGAGACAATTGAAGACTTTATGGAGGTTAGGAGGTCTTTCTAGCCCTACTGTATTATGCAGGGGCGTACTGTATTCTGCAGGGGGTACTGTGTTCTCTAGGGGTACTGTATTCTGCAAGGAGTATTGTATTCTGCAGTGGTACCGTATTCTGCAGGGGTACTGTGCTCTGCAGGGGGTACTGTACTCTGCAGGGGGTACTGTGTTCTGCAGTGGTCCCGTATTCTGCAGGGGGTACTGTGTTCTGCAGGGGGTACTGTACTCTGCAGGGGGTACTGTACTCTGCAGGGGGTACTGTATTCTGCTGGGAGTACTGTATTCTGCAGTGGTACCGTATTCTGCAGGGGATACTGTGTTCTGCAGGGGGTACTGTACTCTGCAGGAGGTACTGTGTTCTGCAGTGGTACCGTATTCTGCAGGGGGTACTGTGTTCTGCAGGGGTTACTGTACTCTGCAGGGGGTACTGTATTCTGCTGGGAGTACTGTATTCTGCTGGGAGTACTGTATTCTGCAGGGGTACTGTATTCTGCAGGGGTACTGTATTCTGCAGGGGTACTGTATTCTGCAGGGGGTACTGTATTCTGCTGGGAGTACTGTATTCTGCTGGGAGTACTGTATTCTGCAGGGGTACTGTATTCTGGTATGAAAAATAACAGTATCACAGACAATATACTCAGATCACAACATAACAGAAGTACAGACATGTAAGCACTGGACTCCTGACCAGCATAATGTGATCAGTCATGAGGGAGCCTCCACCAAATTCAACTTCAGTAACAGAAACATTCAGTGGGATCAGGTCAACCAGGTCCTAAATAAAACAAGTTGGGAAGATATCCTAAACAACACGGATCCAAACCTTTGGCAAGAAAGAATTAACTCTGTGGTACTTGAGGTCTACTCAAGGATTAGATTTTAGATTTTGCCACCGAAGTGGCCTAGTTCCTAGGCCCCTTTTGGGGCCTAGGAACTAGGCCTCAAAAGGGTTAACAGGTGTACATACGGGTTTTTATTTATTTATATATCTAAAGTTAACTTATCTGTTACAAGCAAATTTAGGAAATTTGCTTAGTATATCTGGTATCTTATTTTCGTTAATATGATATCTTGACATGTCACATAGGTTATTATACTGTCTCAAGGCACATTCCTTTAAGAAAAAGGAAGAGAAGATGTAAACTAGAAAGAGAGAGACGCTCCCTATACAGACGAAGTTGAAGAATCACAGAGCTGCTGAAAGGGGTCAGTGTAACTGAAAGACGGAAGGAGGCACCGGTCAGAGAAATAGAGAATATCGAACGTTAGCTTAAGGAATTATACTGGAGACAATTTAGTTTCATAAATGAAACTGAACGAAACCCAAAATAGTTTCAGATGCCAAATCCAGGGCAAAAACCACATCCAGTATTGGACACCTGGTGGTAGTCACCCCATACCCATCCTGTGGGTGGTAGTCACCCCATACCCATCCTGTGGGTGGTAGTCACCCCATACCCATCCTGTGGGTGGTAGTCACCCCATACCCATCCTGTGGGTGGTAGTCACCCCATACCCATCCTGTGGGTGGTAGTCACCCCATACCCATCCTGTGGGTGGTAGTCACCCCGTACCCATCCTGTGGGTGGTAGTCACCCCATACCCATCCTGTGGGTGGTAGTCACCCAAAGTTTTGATAGCTGAGCAAGTTGCATTAGTAATGAACCCCAGGTAGATCTGGTCACATATTACAGAGGTACATAATGGGTCCAGGGACTGTACACCAACATTACAGAGGTACATAATGGGTCCAGGGACTGTACACCAACATTACAGAGGTACATAATGGGTCCAGGGACTGTACACCAACATTACAGAGGTACATTATGGGTCCAGGGACTGTACACCAACATTACAGAGGTGCATAATGGGTCCAGGGACTGTACACCAACATTACAGAGGTACATAATGGGTCCAGGGACTGTACACCAACATTACAGAGGTACATAATGGGTCCAGGGACTGTACACCAACATTACAGAGGTGCATAATGGGTCCAGGGACTGTACACCAACATTACAGAGGTGCATAATGGGTCCAGGGACTGTACACCAACATTACAGAGGTACATAATGGGTCCAGGGACTGTACACCAAAGTTCTGACAGCTGAACTGGGTACAAAGGTAATGAACTCACAAGTTACAAAGGTCAAGAATCCTGTAAGTAAATTTACTTACTGTATCATACAGTAGGGGTACTGTATCATACAATAGGGTACTGTATCATACAGTAGGGTACTGTATGATACAGTAAGGTTACTGTATCATACAACAGGAGTACTATATCATACAATAGTATACTGTATCATACAATAGGGTACTGTATCATACAATATGGTATTGTATCTTACAATAGGGGCACTGTTTAATGCAATGTGGTAATGTATCGTGCAATAGGGGTGCTGTATCATTCTATAGGTTACTGTATCATACAATAGGGTACTGTATCATACAATAGATGTACTGTATCATACAGTAGGGGTAGTGTATCATAAAATTGGGGTACTGTATCATGCAATAGGGTACTGTATTATAGAACAGGGGTAGTTTAATACGATATGGGAGTATATCATACAACAGGGGTGCTTTATTATACAACAGGATAATGTATTAAGAAACAGGGTACTGTATCATACAATAGTGTAATTTATCATACAATAGGGTGCTGTATCATACAATAAGGTACTGTATCACACAACAGGGTACCTATCATACATTAGGGGTACTGTATCATAAACTACGGGTGCTCTGTCATACAATAGTATTACCTGGAGTTTACCTGGAGAGAGTTTCGGGGGTCAACGCCCCCGCGGCCCGGTCTGTGACCAGGCCTCCTGGTGGATCAGCGCCTGATCAACCAGGCTGTTGCTGCTGGCTGCACGCAAACCAACGTACGAGCCACAGCCCGGCTGATCAGGAACTGACTTTAGGTGCTTGTCCAGTGGCAGCTTGAAGACTGCCAGGGGTCTGTTGGTAATCCCCCTTATGTGTGCTGGGAGGCAGTTGAACAGTCTCGGGCCCCTGACACTTATTGTATGGTCTCTTAACGTGCTAGTGACACCCCTGCTTTTCATTGGGGGGATGGTGCATCGTCTGCCAAGTCTTTTGCTTTCGTAGTGAGTGATTTTCGTGTGCAAGTTCGGTACTAGTCCCTCTAGGATTTTCCAGGTGTATATAATCATGTATCTCTCCCTCCTGCGTTCCAGGGAATACAGGTTTAGAAACCTCAAGCGCTCCCAGTAATTGAGGTGTTTTATCTCCGTTATGCGCGCCGTGAAAGTTCTCTGTACATTTTCTAGGTCGGCAATTTCACCTGCCTTGAAAGGTGCTGTTAGAGTGCAGCAATATTCCAGCCTAGATAGAACAAGTGACCTGAAGAGTGTCATCATGGGCTTGGCCTCCCTAGTTTTGAAGGTTCTCATTATCCATCCTGTCATTTTTCTAGCAGATGCGATTGATACAATGTTATGGTCCTTGAAGGTGAGATCCTCCGACATAATCACTCCCAGGTCTTTGACGTTGGTGTTTCGCTCTATTTCGTGGCCAGAATTTGTTTTGTACTCTGATGAAGATTTAATTTCCTCATGTTTACCATATCTGAGTAATTGAAATTTCTCATCGTTGAACTTCATATTGTTTTCTGCAGCCCACTGAAAGATTTGGTTGATGTCCGCCTGGAGCCTTGCAGTGTCTGCAATGGAAGACACTGTCATGCAGATTCGGGTGTCATCTGCAAAGGAAGACACGGTGCTGTGGCTGACATCCTTGTCTATGTCGGATATGAGGATGAGGAACAAGATGGGAGCTAGTACTGTGCCTTGTGGAACAGAGCTTTTCACCGTAGCTGCCTCGGACTTTACTCTGTTGACGACTACTCTCTGTGTTCTGTTAGTGAGGAAATTATAGATCCATCGACCGACTTTTCCTGTTATTCCTTTAGCGCGCATTTTGTGCGCTATTACGCCATGGTCACACTTGTCGAAGGCTTTTGCAAAGTCTGTATATATTACATCTGCATTCTTTTTGTCTTCTAGTGCATTTAGGACCTTGTCGTAGTGATCCAGTAGTTGAGACAGACAGGAGCGACCTGTTCTAAACCCATGTTGCCCTGGGTTGTGTAACTGATGGGTTTCTAGATGGGTGGTGATCTTGCTTCTTAGGACCCTTTCAAAGGTTTTTATGATATGGGATGTTAGTGCTATTGGTCTGTAGTTCTTTGCTGTTGCTTTACTGCCCCCTTTGTGGAGTGGGGCTATGTCTGTTGTTTTTAGTAACTGAGGGACGACCCCCGTGTCCATGCTCCCTCTCCATAGGATGGAAAAGGCTCGTGATAGGGGCTTCTTGCAGTTCTTGATGAACACAGAGTTCCATGAGTCTGGCCCTGGGGCAGAGTGCATGGGCATGTCATTTATCGCCTGTTCGAAGTCATTTGGCGTCAGGATAACATCGGATAGGCTTGAGTTAATCAAATTTTGTGGCTCTCTCATAAAAAATTCATTTTGATCTTCGACTGTCAGTCTGGTTAGCGGCTTGCTAAAAACTGAGTCATATTGGGACTTGAGTAGCTCACTCATTTCCTTGCTGTCATCTGTGTAGGACCCATCTTGTTTAAGTAGGGGCCCAATACTGGGCGTTGTTCTCGATTTTGATTTGGCATAGGAGAAGAAATACTTTGGGTTTCTTTCGATTTCATTTATAGCTTTTAGTTCTTCCCGCGATTCCTGACTCCTAAAGGATTCTTTTAGCTTAAGTTCGATGCTTGCTATTTCTCTGACCAGTGTCTCCCTGCGCATTTCAGATATATTGACCTCTTTTAGCCGCTCTGTTATTCTTTTCCGTCGCCTGTAAAGGGAGCGCCTGTCTCTTTCTATTTTACATCTACTCCTCCTTTTTCTTAGAGGAATAAGCCTTGTGCATACATCGAGTGCCACCGAGTTAATCTGTTCTAGACATAAGTTTGGGTCTGTGTTGCTTAGTATATCTTCCCAGCTTATATCGGTTAGGACTTGGTTTACTTGGTCCCACTTTATGTTTTTGTTATTGAAGTTGAATTTGGTGAATGCTCCCTCGTGACTAGTCTCATTTTGTCGGTCTGGGGCTCCTCGCATACATGTCTGAACCTCAATTATGTTGTGATCTGAGTATATTGTTTTTTGATATGGTGACATTTCTTATCAGATCATCATTGTTAGTGAATATGAGGTCTAGTGTATTCTCCAGTCTAGTAGGCTCTATTATTTGCTGGTTTAAATTGAATTTTGTGCAGAGATTTAAAAGCTCGTGTGAGTGTGAGTTTTCATCAGAGCTGCCTCCTGGTGTTATTACTGCAACAATATTATTTGCTATATTCCTCCATTTTAGGTGCCTTAAGTTGAAGTCCCCCAGGAGCAAGATGTTGGGTGCAGGAGCTGGAAGATTTTCCAGACAGTGGTCAATTTTTAACAGCTGTTCCTGGAATTGCTGGGATGTTGCATCCGGAGGCTTGTAGACTACCACAATGACTAGGTTTTGGTTCTCGACCTTTACTGCTAAAACTTCCACTACGTCATTTGAGGCATTAAGCAGTTCTGTGCAAACAAGTGACTCTGCAATGTACAGGCCAACCCCCCCCTTTTGCCTGTTCACTCTGTCACATCTGTATAGGTTGTAACCTGGGATCCATATTTCATTGTCCAAGTGATCCTTTATGTGGGTCTCAGTGAAAGCCGCGAACATTGCCTTTGCCTCTGCAAGCAGTCCACGGATGAAAGGTATTTTGTTGTTTGTTGCTGGCTTTAGACCCTGTATATTTGCAAAGAAGAATGTTATCGGACTGGTGGTATTGTTGGTACTGGGGGGGGATTTTTTTTCCGGCATTAGTATCTGTATCTGTTGGTTTGGAGTGGAGGCCATCGACTGTGGTTCCACTCCAGGAATGACTGGATTTGGTGTACGATTTCTGCCATTTCCTGCCAGTTTTTTTTCCTTCCTGGCACTAAAAAACCTCTCCCTCTTGAGTGGCTGTGGCTACCCAGGCTAGGGTGCTGTATCATATAATAGGAGCACTGTGCCATACAAAACGAGTGCTGTACAATACAATAGGGTACTGTATAGGGTACTGTTTAATGCAATATGACAATGTATCGTACTATAGGGGTACTGCATCATGCAATAGGTGTACTGTAACATACAATAATGACACTGTATCATACAATAGGGATATTGCATCATACAATAAAGTATATGAAACATTACTGTATCATACAAGAGGGTATTTTATCATACAATAGGTTACTGTAAACTACAATAGGTTACTATATCATACATTAGGTGTACTGTATCATACAATAGATGCACTGTATTATATAATAGAGGTACTGTATTATACAATACAGTACTGTATCATGCAATAGGGTACTGTTTCATACAATAGGGGTGCTATATCATACAATAAGAGTACTGTATCACACAATAAGAGTACTGTATTTTAGCATAGGTTAATGTATCATACAATAGCTGTATTTTATCATACAATAAGAGTAATGTATCACAATGAAAATACCGTATTTTAGCATAGGTTAATAGCTGTATTTTATCATACAACAGGGGTATTGTATCCTACAATAATGGTAGTGTATCATGCAACAGGGTACAGTAGTGATGTTTGACCCCCTACTTGCAGGTTCTCGGCTCCCTGGCACCGCCACCATCATCACTGTGTCAACATGGGTTCTGTGACGACCTTACCCATGATGATAATAAGTAATACCCAAGCTTATTACGCACCAGCATGGGCACCCACGCCCACCTGCACCCACTTGCACCCACCTCCCGCCCACCTGCACCCACGTAGAGTCTTAGAACAGCTGCATATCAAATGTTCCACACTGTTATTACAACACAGATCACGTAGCAGCACCAGTGTCTGAAACACCTGCCACACACAGTGTAGTGTGTGTACTACCATCCTTACACCTGCCACACACAGTGTAGTGTGTGTACTACCATCCTTACACCTGCCACACACAGTGTAGTGTGTGTACTACCATCCTTACACCTGCCACACACAGTGTAGTGTGTGTACTACCATCCTTACACCTGCCACACACAGCGTAGAGTGTGTACTACCATCCTTACACCTGCCACACACAGTGTAGTGTGTGTACTACCATCCTTACACCTGCCACACACAGTGTAGTGTGTGTACTACCATCCTTACACCTGCCACACACAGTGTAGTGTGTGTACTACCATCCTTACGCCTGCCACACACAGTGTAGTGTGTGTACTACCATCCTTACACCTGCCACACACAGTGTAGTGTGTGTACTACCATCCTTACACCTGCCACACACAGTGTAGTGTGTGTACTACCATCCTTACACCTGCCACACACAGTGTAGTGTGTGTACTACCATCCTTACACCTGCCACACACAGTGTAGTGTGTGTACTACCATCCTTACACCTGCCACACACAGTGTAGTGTGTGTACTACCATCCTTACACCTGCCACACACAGTGTAGTGTGTGTACTACCATCCTTACACCTGCCACACACAGTGTAGTGTGTGTACTACCATCCTTACACCTGCCACACACAGTGTAGTGTGTGTACTACCATCCTTACACCTGCCACACACAGTGTAGTGTGTGTACTATCATCCTTACACCTCCCACACACAGTGTAGTGTGTGTACTACCATCCTTACACCTGCCACACAGTGTAGTGTGTGTACTACCATCCTTACACCTGCCACACACAGTGTAGTGTGTGTACTACCATCCTTACACCTGCCACACACAGTGTAGTGTGTGTACTATCATCCTTACACCTCCCACACACAGTGTAGTGTGTGTACTACCATCCTTACACCTGCCACACACAGTGTAGTGTGTGTACTACCATCCTTACACCTGCCACACACAGTGTAGTGTGTGTACTATCATCCTTACACCTCCCACACACAGTGTAGTGTGTGTACTACCATCCTTACACCTGCCACACACAGTGTAGTGTGTGTACTACCATCCTTACACCTGCCACACACAGTGTAGTGTGTGTACTATCATCCTTACACCTCCCACACACAGTGTAGTGTGTGTACTATCATCCTTACACCTGCCACACACAGTGTAGTGTGTGTACTACCATCCTTACACCTGCCACACAAGTGTAGTGTGTGTACTACCATCCTTACACCTGCCACACACAGTGTAGTGTGTGTACTATCATCCTTACACCTGCCACACACAGTGTAGTGTGTGTACTACCATCCTTACACCTGCCACACACAGTGTAGCGTGTGTACTACCATCCTTACACCTGACACACACAGTGTAGTGTGTGTACTACCATCCTTACACCTGCCACACACAGTGTAGTGTGTGTACTAGAATCCTTACACCTGCCACACACAGTGTAGTGTGTGTACTACCATCCTTACACCTGCCACACACAGTGTAGTGTGTGTACTACCATCCTTACACCTGCCACACACAGTGTAGTGTGTGTACTACCATCCTTACACCTGCCACACACAGTGTAGTGTGTGTACTACCATCCTTACACCTGCCACACACAGTGTAGTGTGTGTACTACCATCCTTACACCTGCCACACACAGTGTAGTGTGTGTACTACCATCCTTACACCTGCCACACACAGTGTAGTGTGTGTACTACCATCCTTACACCTGCCACACACAGTGTAGTGTGTGTACTACCATCCTTACACCTGCCACACACAGTGTAGTGTGTGTACTATCATCCTTACACCTCACACACACAGTGTAGTGTGTGTACTATCATCCTTACACCTCCCACACAGTGTAGTATGTGTACTACCATCCTTACACCTCTCAAACACAGTGTAGTGTGTGTACTATCATCCTTACACCTGCCACACACAGTGTAGTGTGTGTACTATCATCCTTACACCTCCCACACACAGTGTAGTGTGTGTACTATATCCTTACACCTGCCACACACAGTGTAGTGTGTGTACTATCATCCTTACACCTGCCACACACAGTGTAGTGTGTGTACTATCATCCTTACACCTGCCACACACAGTGTAGTGTGTGTACTACCATCCTTACACCTGCCACACACAGTGTAGTGTGTGTACTACAATCCTTACACCTGCCACACACAGTGTAGTGTGTGTACTATCATCCTTACACCTCCCGCACACAGTGTAGTGTGTGTACTATCATCCTTACACCTTCCACACACAGTGTAGTGTGTGTACTACCATCCTTACACCTCCCACACAGTGTAGTATGTGTACTACCATCCTTACACCTCTCAAACACAGTGTAGTGTGTGTACTATCATCCTTACACCTCCCACACACAGTGTAGTGTGTGTACTACCATCCTTACACCTCCCACACACAGTGTAGTATGTGTATTATCATCCTTACACCTGCCACACACAGTGTAGTGTGTGTACTATCATCCTCACACCTCCCACACACAGTGTAGTATATGTATCATCATCCTTACACCTCCCACACACAGTGTAGTGTGTGTACTACCATCCTTACACCTGCCACTCACAGTGTAGTGTGTGTACTATCATCCTTACACCTTCCACACACAGTGTAGTGTGTGTACTACCATCTCTACACCTGCCACACACAGTGTAGTGTGTGTACTACCATCCATACACCTGCCACACACAGTGTAGTGTGTGTACTACCATCCTTGCACCTGCCACACACAGTGTAGTGTGTGTACTACCATCCTTACACCTGCCACACACAGTGTAGTGTGTGTACTACCATCCTTACACCTGCCACACACAGTGTAGTGTGTGCACTACCATCCTTACACCTGCCACACACAGTGTAGTGTGTGTACTATCATCCTTACACCTCCCACACACAGTGTAGTGTGTGTACTACCATCCTTACACCTGCCACACACAGTGTAGTGTGTGTACTACCATCCTTACACCTGCCACACACAGTGTAGTGTGTGTACTATCATCCTTACACCTCCCACACACAGTGTAGTGTGTGTACTACCATCCTTACACCTGCCACACACAGTGTAGTGTGTGTACTACCATCCTTACACCTGCCACACACAGTGTATCCACCCACGCACAGTGTACTCACCCACACATCTTTTGCACTCACTTGTGCCCACACCTGCAAATTATATTAACTTATGTGACCTCATGTAATCTCTGTTATGACTTATGTGACCTCCATATTATATCATGTGACCTTAGGTGACCTTTTCAGTAACTTATGCGATCTCATGTGATTTTTGTTATGACTCATGTGACTTACATATTAACTCATGTGACCTCATGTGATCTCTGTTATGACTCATGTGACTTACATATTAACTCATGTGACCTCATGTGATCTCTGTTATGACTCATGTGACTTACATATTAAGTCATGTGACCTTATGTGATCTCTGTTATGACTCATGTGACTTACATATTAACTCATGTGACCTCATGTGATCTCTGTTATGACTAATTTGACTTACATATTAACTCATGTGACCTCATGTGATCTCTGTTATGACTCATGTGACTTACATATTAACTCATGTGACCTCATGTGATCTCTGTTATGACTAATTTGACTTACATATTAACTCATGTGACCTCATGTGATCTCTGTTATGACTCATGTGACTTACATATTAACTCATGTGACCTCATGTGACCTCTGTTATAACTCATGTGACTTACACATAAACTCATGTGACCTCATGTGACCTCTGTTATGACTCATGTGACTTACACATTAACTCATGTGACCTCATGTGACCTCTGTTATAACTCATGTGACTTACACATTAACTCATGTGACCTCATGTGACCTCTGTTATAACTCATGTGACTTACACATTAACTCATGTGACCTCATGTGACCTCTGTTATGACTCATGTGACTTACACATTAACTCATGTGAACTCCAGTGACCACCATATTAACTCATGTGATCTATGCAATAACTCATGTGACTTCATGTGATCAATTTAATAACTCATGTGGCCTCTGTAATAACTTATCACATCATGTTATATGTTATCAGTTATTTATAAATTTTTGTCGACAGTTATCATAACTTCTTGTGTTGTTTACCTCTCATGGAGCAGTATTTTGATCCGAGGAATCAGACCTGTTTTTCTCTGGAAGCATACATGGTTTAATAATAATAATAATAATAATAATAATAATAATAATAATAATAATAATAATGATAATAATGATAATAATAATAATGATAATAATAATAATAATAATAATAATAATAATAATAATAATAATAATAATATCAATAATAATAAATTAAATACTGGGGAATCGAACACAAGCTGTGAGTTGACAGTTGCTTTTTGCTGATGATACTGTGCTTTTGGGAGATTCTAAAGTTGCAAAGGTTAGTGAACGAGTTTGGGAGAGTGTGTAAAGGGAGAAAGTTGAAAGTGAATGTAGTTAAGAGTGAGGTGATGAGAGTATTAAATGATTTAGATAAAGAAAAATTGGATATCACGTTGGAGAGAAGGAGTATGGAAGAACTGAATGTTTTCAGATATTTGGGAGTTGATGTGTCAGTGGATGGGTTTATGAAGGATGAGGTTAATCATAGAATTGATGAAGGAAAACAGGCGAGTGGTACACTGAGGTATTTGTGGAGACAAAGAACGTTATCCATGGAAGCAAAGAAGGGAATGTATGAGAGTATAGTGGTACTAGCACTCTTACATGGGTGTGAACCATGGTTGGTGAATGTTGCAACAAGGAGAAGGCTGGTGGCAGTGGAGATGTGTTTGAGGGCAATATGCTGTGTGAATATAATGCAGAGAATCCGTAGTTTGGAGATTAAGAGGAGGTGTAGGGTTTCTAACAGTATTAGTCAGAGGGCTGAGGAGGGGTTGTTGAGGTGGTTTGGTCATTTAGAGAGGTTGGAGCAAACTAGAATAACTTGGAGTGTGTATAAATCTGTAGTGGAGGGGAGGAGAGGTAGGGGTCGTCCTAGGATAGGATGGAGGGAGGGGGTAAAAGAGGCTTTGTGTGCAAGGGGCTTGGACATGCAGCAGGCATGTGTGAGCATGTTAGATAGGAGTGAATGGAGACGAATGGTTTTTGGGACCTACTGAGCTGTTGGAGTGTGAACAGAATATTATTTTGTGAAGGGATTGAGGGAAACCAGTTAGCTGGACTTGAGTCCTGGAAGTGGGAAGTACAATGCCTGCACTTTAAAGGGGAGCGGGGATATTGGGAGTTTGGAGGAACATTTAAACTGTCACATCTGGGCACCTCTGTAAAGATAGTGATTATGTGTGAATGGCAGTGAAAGTGTTTCTTTTTTTCTTCACCCTGCCTCGGTGACCCAGTAATAATAATAATAATAATAATAATAATAATAATAATAATAATAATAATAATAATAATAATAATAATAATAATTAGGGCTGGATGCAAAAAGTGGGTTAAACTAAGTGTTTATGCATCTGGAGAAGAGTGTAGAGGAGAAAGAGATTTTGAGAGATGTTGAGTGGTTAAGAAGTTGTGAACCAACTGAGAGAGTAATTGTGGTGGGGACCTGAATGTTAGTGAAGGAAATGGTTATAGAGGGTGCGGTAGGCAAGTTTGTGGTGGCAGGTGTAAATGATAATGGTTATAGAGGGCGTGGTAGGTAAGTTTGTGGTGGCAGGTGTAAATGATAATGGTTATAGAGGGTGTGGTAGGCAAGTTTGTGGTGGCAGGTGTAAATGATAATGGTTATAGAGGGCGTGGTAGGCAAGTTTGTGGTGGCAGGTGTAAATGATAATGGTTATAGAGGGTGTGGTAGGCAAGTTTGTGGTGGCAGGTGTAAATGATAATGGTTATAGAGGGCGTGGTAGGCAAGTTTGTGGTGGCAGGTGTAAATGATAATGGTTATAGAGGGCGTGGTAGGTAAGTTTGGGATACCAGTTTTAAGTGATAATGGGGGCTAATGATTAAACTTTGCGTAGAAAGATCTTTGGTAATAAGTAATGCATATTTTAAGAGAAAAGACAAATAATTATACAAGATATAATATAAGGCGTAATAACAGTAGTTTGTTGGACTACGTATTAGTAGATAACAGACTGTTGGGTAGACTTCAGGATGTACATGTTTATAGAGGGGCCACGGATATGTTAGACCATTTGTTAGTTGTAGCTACAGTGAGAGTGGTAGATGGGATACAAGGAGAATGGAAGTAGCAAGAGAGGGGTAAAGGTTTATCAACTAGAGGAGGCAGTTAGAGTAAGATATAAACAAGTATTGGAAGAAGGATGGGCTAGTGAGAGTATAGGTAATGAGGTTGAAGAGGTACTGGGGTAGGTTTAGTGTTCAACAGAAGTTTGGAGATATAATACACAAATAACCCGTTCTAATGAGGTTGCTGTTATTGCTTCCAGGTGTCGTAAGAATCAGCTTCACTTTCTCCGTGACTGTCTTGCTTAACATGTTTCGCCAACTTCCTTCTCCTATTTCCTGAAACCCAATACCTTGGACACTCCCTTTCCTGATCTTGTCCGTCTCTTACTTCAACAGCTCATTCTCTCTACTAAGTCTCAAGTTGATGATGCCTTCTATACTCTCCATCAGCGTCAACATGTTGTCTTTGCTTCTCTCCCACAAGATCTCTGTAACCTTCTCACTACCTGATGATGCCTTCTATACTCTCCGTCAGCGTCAACATGTTGTCTTTGCTTCTCTCCCACAAGATCTCTGTAACCTTCTCACTACCGCTGCTTTTAACACTGCTCCCCATAATTCACAAATTCATTCTTATAAACTACAGAATAAACTTCAGTATCTTATCTCAGATAGACCTTGGTCAAAATTCTCCCTTACTGATTGTGTTACTAATGTGTCTTCTGTCACACTCTCACAACATCACCTTCAACTTCTTGGTTTGGGTCTTTCCTTTGTCACTTCGTCTACCCCTCGCGCTGATATTGACCTGGAGTTTACCTGGAGCTTACCTGGAGTTTACCTGATTAGTTCTTTTGATTTCTTTCGTCAGTCTCACTCTCGTAATCTTCCTGACTTGTCCACTTTTAGTGGCTCTCTCCTTCCTACTCTTAATAGTCTGGTGTCTAAGAATTACCTTCTTCCTCGCCGCTATCAACTTGCACTTTCTTCTCTTAAATCTCATACCAATATTGTCGACCTTTCTTCTGACAAAGGTCATTGTGTGGTTGACCTTGATCATGAGGATTACCTCTGTAATCTCTCTGATTCACGTACCTACACTCCTCTCGTTTCCAACCTTCTTGATAGCATCAAGAGAACTTTCAACAATAAACTCCGGACTCTTTCCTGTCTCTGTCTTCCTGACTTTGCTTTGCTCTACGTTACTGTCTCAATATATCTTCCAGAGGTTCTCTCTTTTATTTTCTTGCATCTTGGCTGGTCAAAACTCTCACTTAAACTATCCTTTACTTAACTAACATCTCTTCTAGGTTACATGCCTAGGCCTCAAAAAACTCTCAACCCTAGGTCTACAGGCTCAATCTATTAGAATAAATCGCATGATTTTTTTAGAGCACTTCATGAAGATTTCTCTAGAAGCAAGAGGCCTATTTTTAAAACCTATATATATATATATATACTGCAGTGCCTGGCAAGACCACCTAATCAGAGCCAGCAGGGATGCTACTATGTTCACCTACTCTGAGCTGCACTCACCTGCCAACGACTCTTTCTTCTACCACCCATCACAACCCCAGGACAGGTGAGTCGTGCTGGTCCTGATTCACCTAGCAGTAAGTAGGTACCTGGGTGTAGGTATCTGGGTGTAGGTACCTGGGTGTAGGTACCTGGGTGTAGGTACCTGGGTGTAGGTACCTGGGTTTCTAGGACGTGGGTGTAGGTACCTGGTTGTAGGTACCAGGGTGTTAGTACCTGGGTGCAGGTATACCTGGAGTGCTTCAGGGGTCAACGCCCCCGTGGTCCGGGCCATGATCAGGCCTCACGGTGGATAAGGACCTGATCAGTCACGTAAACCAGCGTACCAACCACAGCCCGGCTGGTCAGGTTTTAGGTGCCTGTTTAGCGCCTTCTTGAAGACAGCCAAGGGTCTATTGGTAATCCCCCTTATGTATGCTGGGAGGCAGTTGAATAGCCTTGGGCCCCTGACACTTACTGTGTTGTCTCTTAGCGTATTCGTGACACCCCTGCTTTTCATTGGGGGAATGTTGCATCGCCTGCCAAGTCTTTTGCTTTGGTAGGGAGTGATTGTCGTCTGTAGATTTGGGACCAGTCCATCTAGGATTTTCCAAGTGTATATTATCATGTATCTTTCTCGCCTGTATACTAGGGAATAGAAATCAAGGGACTTCAATTGTTCCCAGTAATTTAGGTGCTTTAACGTACTTATACATGCCGTGAAAGCTCTCTGTACATTCTCAAAGTTTGCAATATCGCCTGCCTTGAAGGGGGCAGTTAGTGTACAAAGTATGCTAGCCTAGTCAGAACAAGCGATTTGAAGAGAATCATGGGCTTGGCATCCCTAGTTTGAAGGTTCTCATTATCCAACCTATCATTTTTAGGGAAGATGTGGAAGATACATTGCTGTGATCTTTGAAAGTGAGATTCTCCGACATTATCACTCCCAGGTCCTTCACATTATCTTTTCGCTCCGTTGTGTGGTTGGAATTTGTTTTATACTCTGATCAAGTTTTTATTTCCTTGAGTTTTCCATATCGAAGTAATTGAAATTTGTCTTCATTGAACTTCATATTGTTTTCTGCAACTCATTTAAAGATTTGGTTGATGTCCGCCTGGAGTCTTGCAGTGTCTTCCTTCAATAAAGGACATGCAAATTCGGGTGTCATCTGCAAAGGAAGACACGGTGCTGTGGCTTACATCTCTGTCTATGTCAGATATGGGGATGAGGAACAGGAACAGGATGGGAGCGAGTACTGTGCCTTGTGGAACACTGGGAGCGAGTACTGTGCCTTGTGAAACACTGGGAGCGAGTATTGTACCTTGTGGAACACTGGGAGCGAGTATTGTACCTTGTGGAACACTGGGAGCGAGTACTGTGCCTTGTGGAACACTGGGAGCGAGTACTGTGCCTTGTGGAACAGAGCTTTTCACTGTAGCCGGCTATTACTGTTTGTGTTCTATTTCTTAGAAAGTTATTACCCGGCTGATAGTTCCTTGGTGTTAGCACCTGGGTGATAGTACCTGGATGTTAATACCTGTGTGCTAGTACTTGTAAGCACCTGAGGTAGTGTATATTACAGGTACATGTATGAGGGTGAGACACTCTGCATTACAGGTACGTGTGTGAGGTTGAGGTACTGTACATTACAGGTACGTGTATGAGGCTCAGGTACTGTACATTACAGGTACGTGTATGAGGCTGAGGTACTGTACATTACAGGTACGTGTGCGAGGCTGAGGTACTGTACATTACAGGTACGTGTATGAGGCTGAGGTACTGTACATTACAGGTACGTGTATGAGGCTGAGGTACTGTACATTACAGGTACGTGTATGAGGCTGAGGTACTGTACATTACAGGTACGTGTATGAGGCTGAGGTACTGTACATTACAGGTACGTGTATGAGGTTCGGGTACTGTACATTACAAGTACGTGTATGAGGCTGATGTACTGTACATTACAGGTGCGTGTGTGAGGCTGAGGTACTGTACATTACAGGTACGTGTATGAGGCTGAGGTACTGTACATTACAGGTACGTGTATGAGGCTGAGGTACTGTACATTACAGGTGCGTGTATGAGGCTGAGGTACTGTACATTACAGGTACGTGTGTGAGGCTGAGGTACTGTACATTACAGGTGCGTGTGTGAGGCTGAGGTACTGTACATTACAGGTACGTGTATGAGGCTGAGGTACTGTACATTACAGGTGCGTGTGTGAGGCTGAGGTACTGTACATTACAGGTACGTGTATGAGGCTGAGGTACTGTACATTACAGGTACGTGTGTGAGGCTGAGGTACTGTACATTACAGGTACGTGTATGAGGCTGAGGTACTGTACATTACAGGTACGTGTGTGAGGTTGAGGTACTGTACATTACAGGTACGTGTGTGAGGCTGAGGTACTGTACATTACAGGTACGTGTATGAGGCTGAGGTACTGTACATTACAGGTACGTGTGCGAGGCTGAGGTACTGTACATTACAGGTACGTGTATGAGGCTGAGGTACTGTACATTACAGGTACGTGTATGAGGCTGAGGTACTGTACATTACAGGTACGTGTGTGAGGCTGAGGTACTGTACATTACAGGTACGTGTATGAGGCTCAGGTACTGTACATTACAGGTACGTGTATGAGGCTGAGGTACTGTACATTACAGGTACGTGTATGAGGCTCAGGTACTGTACATTACAGGTACGTGTATGAGGCTCAGGTACTGTGCATTACAGGTACGTGTATGAGGCTGAGGTACTGTACATTACAGGTACGTGTATGAGGCTCAGGTACTGTACATTACAGGTACGTGTATGAGGCTGAGGTACTGTACATTACAGGTACGTGTATGAGGCTCAGGTACTGTACATTACAGGTACGTGTATGAGGCTCAGGTACTGTACATTACAGGTACGTGTGCGAGGCTGAGGTACTGTACATTACAGGTACGTGTATGAGGCTCAGGTACTGTACATTACAGGTACGTGTGCGAGGCTGAGGTACTGTACATTACAGGTACGTGTATGAGGCTGAGGTACTGTACATTACAGGTACGTGTATGAGGCTGAGGTACTGTACATTACAGGTACGTGTATGAGGCTCAGGTACTGTACATTACAGGTACGTGTGCGAGGCTGAGGTACTGTACATTACAGGTACGTGTATGAGGCTGAGGTACTGTACATTACAGGTACGTGTATGAGGCTGAGGTACTGTACATTACAGGTACGTGTATGAGGCTGAGGTACTGTACATTACAGGTACGTGTGTGAGGCTGAGGTACTGTACATTACAGGTACGTGTATGAGGCTCAGGTACTGTACATTACAGGTACGTGTATGAGGCTGAGGTACTGTACATTACAGGTACGTGTGCGAGGCTGAGGTACTGTACATTACAGGTACGTGTGTGAGGCTCAGGTACTGTACATTACAGGTACGTGTGCGAGGCTGAGGTACTGTACATTACAGGTACGTGTGTGAGGCTCAGGTACTGTACATTACAGGTACGTGTGCGAGGCTGAGGTACTGTACATTACAGGTACGTGTATGAGGCTGAGGTACTGTACATTACAGGTACGTGTATGAGGCTGAGGTACTGTACATTACAGGTACGTGTATGAGGCTCAGGTACTGTACATTACAGGTACGTGTGCGAGGCTGAGGTACTGTACATTACAGGTACGTGTATGAGGCTGAGGTACTGTACATTACAGGTACGTGTATGAGGCTGAGGTACTGTACATTACAGGTACGTGTATGAGGCTGAGGTACTGTACATTACAGGTACGTGTGTGAGGCTGAGGTACTGTACATTACAGGTACGTGTATGAGGCTGAGGTACTGTACATTACAGGTACGTGTATGAGGCTGAGGTACTGTACATTACAGGTACGTGTGCGAGGCTGAGGTACTGTACATTACAGGTACGTGTATGAGGCTGAGGTACTGTACATTACAGGTACGTGTATGAGGCTCAGGTACTGTACATTACAGGTACGTGTATGAGGCTGAGGTACTGTACATTACAGGTACGTGTATGAGGCTGAGGTACTGTACATTACAGGTACGTGTGCGAGGCTCAGGTACTGTACATTACAGGTACGTGTATGAGGCTGAGGTACTGTACATTACAGGTACGTGTGTGAGGCTCAGGTACTGTACATTACAGGTACGTGTATGAGGCTGAGGTACTGTACATTACAGGTACGTGTGCGAGGCTGAGGTACTGTACATTACAGGTACGTGTATGAGGCTGAGGTACTGTACATTACAGGTACGTGTATGAGGCTCAGGTACTGTACATTACAGGTACGTGTGTGAGGCTCAGGTACTGTACATTACAGGTACGTGTGTGAGGTTGAGGTACTGTACATTACAGGTACGTGTGTGAGGCTCAGGTACTGTACATTACAGGTACGTGTATGAGGTTGAGGTACTGTACATTACAGGTACGTGTGCGAGGCTGAGGTACTGTACATTACAGGTACGTGTGCGAGGCTGAGGTACTGTACATTACAGGTACGTGTGCGAGGCTGAGGTACTGTACATTACAGGTACGTGTGCGAGGCTGAGGTACTGTACATTACAGGTACGTGTGCGAGGCTGAGGTACTGTACATTACAGGTACGTGTGCGAGGCTGAGGTACGGCAACAGAGACCGGCTTGGGGGACATCAACAGACGGCAGCTTTCTGAGGATAATCAACACTAACAGTTTCCCACAGATGATTCGTATGGAGGTGTGCAGGTGAGGTACTGTGTCACAGTGTGTGGCACTCGGTGGCACACTGTGTGTTTCTCTGTCTCATACACCTTCAGTGTACACAACTGCTCACACATCTGTACTCAACAGGTGTATACACACACACACACTCACACACACGAGGTGGACAAAGACGGGATGTTCCAGAGATGGGACACAGACACAAGAGGTCACAATTGGAAGTTGAAGACTCAGATGAATCAAAGGGATGTTAGGAAGTATTTCTTCAGTCATAGAGTAGTCAGTAAGTGGAATAGCCTAGAAAGTGATGTAGTGGAGGCGGGAACCATACATAGTTTTAAGGCGAGGTTTGATAAAAATTCATGGAGCAGGGAGAGAGAGGACCTAGTAGCAAGCAGCGAAGAGGCGGGGCCAGGAGCTGTGACTCGACTCCTGCAACCACAAATAGGTGAGTACACACACAGAGCACACAGACAAAAAAAAATATTAAATAATTGTATTTTGCTTATACCCAGTTGTGTGTTGCAGGGGACTGATACCCAGTTGTGTGTTGCAGGGGACTGATACCCAGTTGTGTGTTGCAGGGGACTGATACCCAGTTGTGTGTTGCAGGGGACTGATACCCAGTTGTGTGTTGCAGGGGACTGATACCCAGTTGTGTGTTGCAGGGGACTGATACCCAGTTGTGTGTTGCAGGGGACTGATACCCAGTTGTGTGTTGCAGGGGACTGATACCCAGTTGTGTGTTGCAGGGGACTGATACCCAGTTGTGTGTTGCAGGGGACTGATACCCAGTTGTGTGTTGCAGGGGACTGATACCCAGTTGTGTGTTGCAGGGGACTGATACCCAGTTGTGTGTTGCAGGGGACTGATACCCAGTTGTGTGTTGCAGGGGACTGATACCCAGTTGTGTGTTGCAGGGGACTGATACCCAGTTGTGTGTTGCAGGGGACTGATACCCAGTTGTGTGTTGCAGGGGACTGATACCCAGTTGTGTGTTGCAGGGGACTGATACCCAGTTGTGTGTTGCAGGGGACTGATACCCAGTTGTGTGTTGCAGGGGACTGATACCCAGTTGTGTGTTGCAGGGGACTGATACCCAGTTGTGTGTTGCAGGGGACTGATACCCAGTTGTGTGTTGCAGGGGACTGATACCCAGTTGTGTGTTGCAGGGGACTGATACCCAGTTGTGTGTTGCAGGGGACTGATACCCAGTTGTGTGTTGCAGGGGACTGATACCCAGTTGTGTGTTGCAGGGGACTGATACCCAGTTGTGTGTTGCAGGGGACTGATACCCAGTTGTGTGTTGCAGGGGACTGATACCCAGTTGTGTGTTGCAGGGGACTGATACCCAGTTGTGTGTTGCAGGGGACTGATACCCAGTTGTGTGTTGCAGGGGACTGATACCCAGTTGTGTGTTGCAGGGGACTGATACCCAGTTGTGTGTTGCAGGGGACTGATACCCAGTTGTGTGTTGCAGGGGACTGATACCCAGTTGTGTGTTGCAGGGGACTGATACCCAGTTGTGTGTTGCAGGGGACTGATACCCAGTTGTGTGTTGCAGGGGACTGATACCCAGTTGTGTGTTGCAGGGGACTGATACCCAGTTGTGTGTTGCAGGGGACTGATACCCAGTTGTGTGTTGCAGGGGACTGATACCCAGTTGTGTGTTGCAGGGGACTGATACCCAGTTGTGTGTTGCAGGGGACTGATACCCAGTTGTGTGTTGCAGGGGACTGATACCCAGTTGTGTGTTGCAGGGGACTGATACCCAGTTGTGTGTTGCAGGGGACTGATACCCAGTTGTGTGTTGCAGGGGACTGATACCCAGTTGTGTGTTGCAGGGGACTGATACCCAGTTGTGTGTTGCAGGGGACTGATACCCAGTTGTGTGTTGCAGGGGACTGATACCCAGTTGTGTGTTGCAGGGGACTGATACCCAGTTGTGTGTTGCAGGGGACTCATACCCAGTTGTGTGTTGCAGGGGACTGATACCCAGTTGTGTGTTGCAGGGGGCTCATACCCAGTTGTGTGTTGCAGGGGACTGATACCCAGTTGTGTGTTGCAGGGGGCTCATACCCAGTTGTGTGTTGCAGGGGACTGATACCCAGTTGTGTGTTGCAGGGGGCTCATACCCAGTTGTGTGTTGCAGGGGGCTCATACCCAGTTGTGTGTTGCAGGGGACTGATACCCAGTTGTGTGTTGCAGGGGACTGATACCCAGTTGTGTGTTGCAGGGGGCTCATACCCAGTTGTGTGTTGCAGGGGACTGATACCCAGTTGTGTGTTGCAGGGGGCTCATACCCAGTTGTGTGTTGCAGGGGACTGATACCCAGTTGTGTGTTGCAGGGGACTGATACCCAGTTGTGTGTTGCAGGGGACTGATACCCAGTTGTGTGTTGCAGGGGACTGATACCCAGTTGTGTGTTGCAGGGGACTGATACCCAGTTGTGTGTTGCAGGGGACTGATACCCAGTTGTGTGTTGCAGGGGACTGATACCCAGTTGTGTGTTGCAGGGGACTGATACCCAGTTGTGTGTTGCAGGGGGCTCATACCCAGTTGTGTGTTGCAGGGGACTGATACCCAGTTGTGTGTTGCAGGGGGCTCATACCCAGTTGTGTGTTGCAGGGGGCTCATACCCAGTTGTGTGTTGCAGGGGACTGATACCCAGTTGTGTGTTGCAGGGGACTGATACCCAGTTGTGTGTTGCAGGGGGCTCATACCCAGTTGTGTGTTGCAGGGGACTGATACCCAGTTGTGTGTTGCAGGGGGCTGATACCCAGTTGTGTGTTGCAGGGGACTGATACCCAGTTGTGTGTTGCAGGGGACTGATACCCAGTTGTGTGTTGCAGGGGACTGATACCCAGTTGTGTGTTGCAGGGGACTGATACCCAGTTGTGTGTTGCAGGGGACTGATACCCAGTTGTGTGTTGCAGGGGACTGATACCCAGTTGTGTGTTGCAGGGGACTGATACCCAGTTGTGTGTTGCAGGGGACTGATACCCAGTTGTGTGTTGCAGGGGACTGATACCCAGTTGTGTGTTGCAGGGAACTGATACCCAGTTGTGTGTTGCAGGGGACTGATACCCAGTTGTGTGTTGCAGGGGACTGATACCCAGTTGTGTGTTGCAGGGGACTGATACCCAGTTGTGTGTTGCAGGGGACTGATACCCAGTTGTGTGTTGCAGGGGACTGATACCCAGTTGTGTGTTGCAGGGGACTGATACCCAGTTGTGTGTTGCAGGGGACTGATACCCAGTTGTGTGTTGCAGGGGACTGATACCCAGTTGTGTGTTGCAGGGGACTGATACCCAGTTGTGTGTTGCAGGGGACTGATACCCAGTTGTGTGTTGCAGGGGACTGATACCCAGTTGTGTGTTGCAGGGGACTGATACCCAGTTGTGTGTTGCAGGGGACTGATACCCAGTTGTGTGTTGCAGGGGACTGATACCCAGTTGTGTGTTGCAGGGGACTGATACCCAGTTGTGTGTTGCAGGGGACTGATACCCAGTTGTGTGTTGCAGGGGACTGATACCCAGTTGTGTGTTGCAGGGGACTGATACCCAGTTGTGTGTTGCAGGGGACTGATACCCAGTTGTGTGTTGCAGGGGACTGATACCCAGTTGTGTGTTGCAGGGGACTGATACCCAGTTGTGTGTTGCAGGGGACTGATACCCAGTTGTGTGCTGCAGGGAACTGATACTCAGTTGTGTGTTGCAGGGGACTGATACCCAGTTGTGTGTTGCAGGGGACTGATACCCAGTTGTGTGTTGCAGGGGACTGATACCCAGTTGTGTGTTGCAGGGGACTGATACCCAGTTGTGTGTTGCAGGGGACTGATACCCAGTTGTGTGTTCCAGGGGACTGATACCCAGTTGTGTGTTGCAGGGGACTGATACCCAGTTGTGTGTTGCAGGGGACTGATACCCAGTTGTGTGTTCCAGGGGACTGATACCCAGTTGTGTGTTGCAGGGGACTGATACCCAGTTGTGTGCTGCAGGGGACTGATACCCAGTTGTGTGTTGCAGGGGACTGATACCCAGTTGTGTGTTGCAGGGGACTGATACCCAGTTGTGTGTTGCAGGGGACTGATACCCAGTTGTGTGTTGCAGGGGACTGATACCCAGTTGTGTGTTGCAGGGGACTGATACCCAGTTGTGTGTTGCAGGGGACTGATACCCAGTTGTGTGTTGCAGGGGGCTCATACCCAGTTGTGTGTTGCAGGGGACTGATACCCAGTTGTGTGTTGCAGGGGGCTCATACCCAGTTGTGTGTTGCAGGGGACTGATACCCAGTTGTGTGTTGCAGGGGACTGATACCCAGTTGTGTGTTGCAGGGGACTGATACCCAGTTGTGTGTTGCAGGGGGCTCATACCCAGTTGTGTGTTGCAGGGGACTGATACCCAGTTGTGTGTTGCAGGGGGCTCATACCCAGTTGTGTGTTGCAGGGGACTGATACCCAGTTGTGTGTTGCAGGGGACTGATACCCAGTTGTGTGTTGCAGGGGACTGATACCCAGTTGTGTGTTGCAGGGGACTGATACCCAGTTGTGTGTTGCAGGGGACTGATACCCAGTTGTGTGTTGCAGGGGACTGATACCCAGTTGTGTGTTGCAGGGGACTGATACCCAGTTGTGTGTTGCAGGGGACTGATACCCAGTTGTGTGTTGCAGGGGACTGATACCCTGTTGTGTGTTGCAGGGGACTGATACCCAGTTGTGTGTTGCAGGGGACTGATACCCAGTTGTGTGTTGCAGGGGACTGATACCCAGTTGTGTGTTGCAGGGGACTGATACCCAGTTGTGTGTTGCAGGGGACTGATACCCAGTTGTGTGTTGCAGGGGACTGATACCCAGTTGTGTGTTGCAGGGGACTGATACCCAGTTGTGTGTTGCAGGGGACTGATACCCAGTTGTGTGTTGCAGGGGACTGATACCCAGTTGTGTGTTGCAGGGGACTGATACCCAGTTGTGTGTTGCAGGGGACTGATACCCAGTTGTGTGTTGCAGGGGACTGATACCCAGTTGTGTGTTGCAGGGGACTGATACCCAGTTGTGTGTTCCAGGGGACTGATACCCAGTTGTGTGTTGCAGGGGACTGATACCCAGTTGTGTGCTGCAGGGAACTGATACCCAGTTGTGTGTTGCAGGGGACTGATACCCAGTTGTGTGTTGCAGGGGGCTCATACCCAGTTGTGTGTTGCAGGGGACTGATACCCAGTTGTGTGTTGCAGGGGACTGATACCCAGTTGTGTGTTGCAGGGGGCTGATACCCAGTTGTGTGTTGCAGGGGACTGATACCCAGTTGTGTGTTGCAAGGGACTGATACCAAGTTGTGTGTTGCAGGGGACTGATACCCAGTTGTGTGTTGCAGGGGACTGATACCCAGTTGTGTGTTGCAGGGGACTGATACCCAGTTGTGTGTTGCAGGGGACTGTTACCCAGTTGTGTGTTGCAGGGGACTGATACCCAGTTGTGTGTTGCAGGGGACTGATACCCAGTTGTGTGTTGCAGGGGACTGATACCCAGTTGTGTGTTGCAGGGGACTGATACCCAGTTGTGTGTTGCAGGGGACTGATACCCAGTTGTGTGTTGCAGGGGACTGATACCCAGTTGTGTGTTGCAGGGGACTGATACCCAGTTGTGTGTTGCAGGGGACTGATACCCAGTTGTGTGTTGCAGGGGACTGATACCCAGTTGTGTGTTCCAGGGGACTGATACCCAGTTGTGTGTTGCAGGGGACTGATACCCAGTTGTGTGTTGCAGGGGACTGATACCCAGTTGTGTGTTGCAGGGGACTGATACCCAGTTGTGTGTTGCAGGGGACTGATACCCAGTTGTGTGTTGCAGGGGACTGATACCCAGTTGTGTGTTGCAGGGGACTGATACCCAGTTGTGTGTTGCAGGGGACTGATACCCAGTTGTGTGTTGCAGGGGGCTCATACCCAGTTGTGTGTTGCAGGGGACTGATACCCAGTTGTGTGTTGCAAGGGACTGATACCCAGTTGTGTGTTGCAGGGGGCTGATACCCAGTTGTGTGTTGCAGGGGACTGATACCCAGTTGTGTGTTGCAGGGAACTGATACCAAGTTGTGTGTTGCAGGGGACTGATACCCAGTTGTGTGTTGCAGGGGACTGATACCCAGTTGTGTGTTGCAGGGAACTGATACCCAGTTGTGTGTTGCAGGGGACTGATACCCAGTTGTGTGTTGCAGGGGACTGATACCCAGTTGTGTGTTGCAGGGGGCTGATACCCAGTTGTGTGTTGCAGGGGAGTGATACCCAGTTGTGTGTTGCAGGGGACTGATACCCAGTTGTGTGTTGCAGGGGACTGATACCCAGTTGTGTGTTGCAGGGGGCTCATACCCAGTTGTGTGTTGCAGGGGACTGATACCCAGTTGTGTGTTGCAGGGGGCTCATACCCAGTTGTGTGTTGCAGGGGACTGATACCCAGTTGTGTGTTGCAGGGGACTGATACCCAGTTGTGTGTTGCAGGGGACTGATACCCAGTTGTATGTTTCAGGGGGACTGAGGAGAGATGCAGTTTCGTGCCAGATGCAGTCACTTCAGTCTGTCGTCAGAGATACAGCATCCACAAGATGGCTGCCCTGGATCCCCAGGCTCCGAGGAACGGAGCCTTTCAGGCAGCATTTAAAGTTCCTTCAGGCTGTTTCTGTCATGTCAGGCACGGTGATGGCCCTAACGAAGCCGGTGGCACAGGGCAGGGGTTCCAGGGTGCTACTAGTGCCCAACAAAGTGCCATAACAACCACCTCCTCCGGCAATCTCACTGGCACACTGAAGGATCTGGTATCTTCTCGTTTTACGAGAACTGAGAATTCAGGGTCAGAATCGTTCTCTGCTGGTCAGCAGACTGGCGAGGTGTTCAGCCAGCAGCCTCTGCAGAACCAGTGGTGGCAGCAGAGGCAGCAGCAGCAGCAGGGAGATTTCAGCAGCTCTATACACATTGGCAGACAGACCAGCGTTGTTAATTCCCACCAGAAGACAGTCAGTCTTCAACCCACCTTCAGACAGATAGTTGATGTTCCATCTCCACTGCCTCCACTACCAGGGACGTCCTCCCATCTACCTCCACTCGCTACTTTCCATCGGCACACCAGCATAACAATTTCTCAACCTGCCATCGCCAACTCTGCTTCATCAACCAGTGGTTTCCCCTCAACCTTCAACTCCCAGGTATCTGACTTTCCATCGTCAACCTCAACCACCTCTCAACCTTTCTTCACCACTAGTTCCACTACTTTTGCCCCTTCAATCTCCACTACGACGTTCAGTGCCCCCACACCCACTCCTCAACTGATGGAAACCTTCACTCAGGACAGTGGAAGCTTCACCAGCTCAACCTCATCCTCGATACAAATCCTGGGCCCGGATGACCATCAGCAGTTCCAGTCGTCTTCTGCTGATATAGGATTCCAGGGGAAGCAGGACTTAACCCCACAGCAGATCGTCCAGGAAGGCCTCAGCGGACTGGATGAACTACCAGTGGGCAAAGACCTACAAGTCTCCAAGACTAACGACAATAACTTTATTCTTTCCCTACGTCAGGTCAGGTCTGACGGCTCTGTAGTACCTATGGATCTGGTCATAAATGTAGACGGTCGTCTAGTTTCAGCAGCGTCTCAGTTCGCCTCAGGAGCTAGGCAGAGAGCTGAGAGCAAAGAAGATAGTGATCACATCAGCATTGATCTTCAAGAATTACCAAACAGCGTCAAGACATATGTGTCAGCATTGCAGGATCAAGTGCAGAGTAGATCCGCCAATGTAAGTCATTCTCACCAATTGGATGGTGCTTCTGAACCTTCCTCAGAACATTCACGTCTAAGTGGTATCAGTAATCAAGGTCCTAACTCCTTTGTCGTTAATGCGAAGTACACAAAATCTGTTCCTTCTTTAGAACTGGAAATTCCAAAGATATCAGTCATCCACCAGATTAAAGACAGTCATCAGTTTGAAGGTCAGTTGTCGACATTGCAAAAAGATCCTTTACCTAAGATGGAAGATGGTACAACGTTCATCTTGGAGAGTTCTCCAGGAGGCCACAGTGGAAACCATCTCAGGGAGATGAACACCTCCTTCCACACCCTGAATTCCCTGCTACAACATACGTCTCACTCCCTGCAGCACTCTGCGTCACCATCTCACCATCACATTCACAACACATTCATACAAACACAAAAAGATACATCACCTGCTCGTGAGTTCCTAGAATTTTCTCTTTTACCCGAAAGCACAGGAGCCCAGACTGGTGGTGTTTCTATCTCGAGTCCCAGCACTTTCAGTCAGTCTCAGAGCTTCACTCCATTACTTCAAGACACAACTGATCAAACGCCCACTTACTACACACAAACTCACCAACCCCCTTTAAGCTCGTTCTCCGGAAACCATCAGTTTCCAGGATATGGTTTCCCATCTTTAGAAACCTCTCAGAGTGAAATCCACCCAACAAGGCACATTAACAGAGCAAAGGAGCCAGTATTTATGCGAAATATAACGAGAAAATTCTTGCAAAGGGAACGAAATCCCCCACTAACCAGGCAGGTGTACTCAGAACTACCCCATGTGATACAGAATTATTTCATTCAGGTTCCTGATGGGCTGAGGGAGAGGAGTGATGATGCAAGTGACACAGACATGATGGGTAGTGCTTCCCATCAGATACCCACGTACGGGAACGTAGATGGAGTGGAGACTGAGGAGGAACTTACAGATGTAGAGGAGAGACTGAAGAATCACAGGATGAGTCCGGTTTCATCTCATTACAGTTTGCTTCAGACGACAACCTTAAAGCCAGTGAGTGTATTGCCTCCTGACTCGCTTCTGGGATCACTCATAGATCGAACCTACAATCCACTCCGAGGTAAAAGGAAGCAGGAATCACTCTCAGTGTCTGAAACTAGGATAAGAACTAGGAACACAAGTTCTGAGGCCAGAAAAAGGAAGACCAGGGACACAGGTTCTGTGATCAGAACAAGGAGGACTAGAGACACAGGTACTGTGATCAGGACAAGAACCAGGGACACAGGCTCTGTGATCAGAACAAGGAGAACTAGGGACACAGGTACTTTGACCAGGACTTGGACGACCCGGGACACACCACTTCACCTAGTCCATAAGATTGTTGACATCCAGAGAACAGAGTTTTTAAAAGAACTAAAATCTAAAAGGCTGACCAACTCGACTGACCATCCAAATAGCATCACGACAGTGACTGTCTCAGACACGATCCTCAGCAGTGATACTACAGCAGACACCAACTCCAGCAGAGTAGGCAAAGCAGCAGGGCCCAGCACTACTGTATCAGGGAGTGATCCCATCAGAATCGACACTACAGTAGGGACCAACCCCAACAGAATCGGCCACGCTTCAAAGATCGGCTCCAAGGACCAACTTGAGTCCTCAAACAGTGAGAAAAAGGACGTTCACGTCAACATTCACCTGAATTTCGCCACTGAGGCACAGACTGGTACTAATGCCCTCAACAACCTGGTCATATCAGGTGACCATCAGAGTCCATACAATGACAAGATCAATCCTTCTCATTATTATACAATGTCATTCAACCAAGGTCGTGATTATTTTGGTGCTTTGAATTATAGTAGAGAGAAGAACCTGCTGGCCAGTCCTCGTGGACAGAGTCAGTACCTGTGGACACCTGGTCCACCAAGCAGTAAACTGACAGGTCTCACTTCTAGATGGTCCTCTTCTCTAGATCCCAGTCACAAAATTAGAAAAGCCTTCCCTGCTGACTCCATTATAAAGAGCTCTATACGCATTCCAAAGAGTCATCGTACGCCAGTAACGCAAGGATATGTCACTGATTTGCCCGTGAATCAGAGGGCTTACGTGATTAGCCAGCCCACGAGCAGACCAGAGTGCGTATCGTGCCTATCAGACACCTGGGTACCACCATGGCTGAGCCCATCACTCAGATCTTCCAGACATACTGCCCTCAAAAACACCCCCACCAGGAGTAAGGTCACCTTCACACACAAAGGTCACAGGACTGTCATTATTCCTTCAGCTGTGACAGCCTACAGGAGGTCACTCCCACGACCTCAGCAGCCTTCCAGGATTCACTTTCCAGGGCAATTATCTTCACGTACCATCGTCAGCACCTCCTTCAGGACGTCGACCAGGCTGCCACGGACACTGAAGGAGTTCATCATGTCACCTACTCCTAGCCCAGGAGTAATCATCCCTCACCAGAGAGATAAATCATCCTGGAAGTTCTGAGACATACTTGTGAGTATTGTTAGAGAAAACATCAGTGTAACCTGATCTTCAGCCCATGGAAGAGGGAGACAGAGAGAGAGAGAGAGAGAAAGAGAGAGACAGAGAGACAGAAAGAGAGAGAGAGAGAGATAACTAGAATCCTTGATAAAGTTGTTTATTTTACTTGCGTTCAATAACACAGGATGCAGAAAGAAATGTCATCCGTTCCTAAGGCTTTCTAATCTAGTTCAGTGTTGACACTCAGACTCTGGGCAACTCTTGCTAGATCACGTTTTTGCCTCTCACACTCAGCATTGATCTCAGCCCTGTGTTTATGTATTGTTTTGTAACTGTCCATGTCTTTATAAATAACTCATTACAGTTGTAACTAGATATAACTTGTAAATAGTTCATTACCACTAACTTGTTGAGGTACAGTTCCTGGACCCATTATGTGTCTGTGTAATGTTGAGGTACAGTCCCTGGACCCATTATGTGTCTGTGTAATGTTGACGTGCAGTCCCTGGACCCATTATGTATCTGTGTAATGTTGAGGTACAGTCCCTGGGCCCATTATGTGTCTGTGTAATGTTGACGTACAGTCCCTGGACCCATTATGTGTCTGTGTAATGTTGAGGTACAGTCCCCGGACCCATTATGTACCTCTGTAATGTTGATGTACAGTCCTTGGACCCATTATGTACCTCTGTAATGTTAATGTACAGTTCCTGGACCCATTATGTGCCCTGCAATGTTAAGGTACCATGCCGTCTGAGACCGGGGCAGAGGTACGAACGTGCACATGCGCATCCCGTGATGTCACACAACAGTCACAGGCCTAAAAGGGATCTCCTATCTAAAGCACATGGATGATACTATATGCTATGCTATATAACACAGGGATCAGCAACTATACTGACAAAATAGGTACCTGGGTGTTAGTGGACTGGTGTGGGTCGCATCCTGGGTGTTAGTGGACTGGTGTGGGTCACATCCCTGGGTGTCAGTGGACTGGTGTGGGTCGCATCCTGGGTGTTAGTGGACTGGTGTGGGTCGCATCGTGGGTGTTAGTGGACTGGTGTGGGTCGCATCCTGGGTGTTAGTGGACTGGTGTGGGTCACATCCCTGGGTGTTAGTGGACTGGTGTGGGTCGCATCCTGGGTGTTAGTGGACTGGTGTGGGTCACATCCTGGGTGTTAGTGGACTGATGTGGGTCGCATCTTGGGACAAAACTGACCTAATTTGCGGGAAATGCTCAGCATAACAAGCAACTTTCTATATAGTAGTATGTCACTGATGTCAGATATGGTCTGTATACCTTGTACATGTACTGGTAGTAAATAATGATATTATTATTATTATTATTATTATTATTATTATTATTATTATTATTATTATTATTATATAGGTATGTGCTGCATAATAAAAATATTAAGGTAACCTCAATGTTAAACGCCAGTAGGTCTACTGAGACGCTACACTGACACATGTCAACAGGGACAACCGAGACTCGAACCCAGATTTTTTTTACAGGCTTACTCATTAGAATTCAAAACAATAAAACAAATTAATTGATTTTTTTTTATTTCAGTAAAACATAAACATTGAGATTCACCAAAGCGTCTCATAAAACAGTCAGTTGTTATTCTAACACTGGAGCTTAAGCCCGTTAGTTCTGCTTTATAGGGCCTTCCTGATCCAAGACCGTCACACTATACCGTACATTTTGTGTTATATATATCTTATATGTGCCTTGCCACAGTGTATTGCAAAGTGTAAAGTGGGCTGCAACATTGCTGCCCAAACTGCCGTGCCAGGGGCAGGTTGAACAGTGATATATAAGCTCGCTAGACAGAGATATGCTGAGGAGGAGAGTTTATACGGTGCACGGCTCTCATGGTCCTATAAAGTAACAACAATAACAATGGCCTTTCTTTGTTCTAACGTTGTATTTTTAATGTAAAAACAAGAGGAATTTCCTTAAAAAATGCTTGAAAATTATTTAAAAAAGCAAAGAATTATTAGAAATATCAGGCAACAATGTCCAGATAGATTCAACACACTACTCTGAGTACACTATGTGTATAGTACACATACCAGTGTGTATAATACACATACACAATGTGTATACACTTACAAATTTGTACAATACAGATATACTAACAAAGATGTCAACCAGTATACAGAATGAAGTGTAGAGGCAGGACGAAGTGGCAAGTTCCGGAAGATAATGAGGAAGTGGAGGATAACTCTGACTCCTTGGATCAAGAACCCTTCCTGGCATCAAGGTCCCTCCCTCCTTCCTGTACCTTCAAGACACATGTAGCAGTCAACATCTGCTATGATGTCTGGTTTATGTCAGTGGTACATGTCAGTGGTACATGTCAGTGGTACATGTCAGTGGTATATGTCAGTGGTACATGTCAGTGGTATATGTCAGTGGTACATGTCAGTGGTACATGTCAGTGGTACATGTCAGTGGTACATGTCAGTGGTACATGTCAGTGGTATATGTCAGTGGTACATGTCAGTGGTACATGTCAGTGGTACATGTCAGTGGTACATGTCAGTGGTACATGTCAGTAGTACATGTCAGTGGTATATGTCAGTGGTACATGTCAGTGGTACATGTCAGTGGTACATGTCAGTAGTACATGTCAGTGGTACATGTCAGTGGTGCATGTCAGTGGTACATGTCAGTGGTGCATGTCGGTGGTACATGTCAGTGGTATATGTCAGTGGTACATGTCAGTGGTACATGTCAGTGGTACATGTCAGTGGAACATGTCAGTGGTACATGTCAGTGGTACATGTCAGTGGTACATGTCAGTGGAATATGTCAGTGGTACATGTCAGTGGTATATGTCAGTGGTACATGTCAGTGGTACATGTCAGTGGTACATGTCAGTGGTACATGTCAGTGGTACATGTCAGTGGTATATGTCAGTGGTACATGTCAGTGGTACATGTCAGTGGTACATGTCAGTGGTACATGTCAGTGGTACATGTCAGTAGTACATGTCAGTGGTATATGTCAGTGGTACATGTCAGTGGTACATGTCAGTGGTACATGTCAGTAGTACATGTCAGTGGTACATGTCAGTGGTGCATGTCAGTGGTACATGTCAGTGGTGCATGTCGGTGGTACATGTCAGTGGTATATGTCAGTGGTACATGTCAGTGGTACATGTCAGTGGTACATGTCAGTGGAACATGTCAGTGGTACATGTCAGTGGTACATGTTAGTGGTACATGTCAGTGGTTCATGTCAGTGGTTCATGTCAGTGGTTCATGCCAGTGGTACATGTCAGTGGTGCATGTCGGTGGTACATGTCGGTGGTACATGTCAGTGAGACATGTCAGTGGTACATGTCAGTGGTACATGTCAGTGGAACATGTCAGTGGTTCATGTCTGTGGTCCATGTCAGTGCTCCATGTCAGTGGTCCATGTGTTTGGTCCGTGTCAGTGGTCCATGTCTTTGGTCCATGTCAGTGGTTCATGTCAGTGGCCCAAGTGGTCCATGTCAGTGGTATATGTCAGTGGTTCATGTCTGTGGTCCATGTCGGTGGTACATGTCGGTGGTACATGTCAGTGAGACATGTCAGTGGTACATGTCAGTGGTACATGTCGGTGGTACATGTCAGTGGTGCATGTCGGTGGTACATGTCGGTGGTACATGTCGGTGGTACATGTCGGTGGTACATGTCGGTGGTACATGTCGGTGGTACATGTCGGTGGTACATGTCAGTGGTACATGTCGGTGGTACATGTCAGTGGTTCATGTCAGTGGTTCATGTCAGTGGTTCATGCCAGTGGTTCAGGTTTGACCAGTCTGCACCAGAAAAGAGGCAGGCCAGAGGGTAAGTCACGAATAAACAACATAGCAGGTCTGTTGACCATGAAGGTCACTGCACTTGCAACACGGTTGATAGACACTGATGTTGCAGAAGCAGCCTTGGTGCCGACTTCCGTCACTTCCACCACAGTTTCGTGGATCACGTCGTCGACCCAGACGTGTTCAGAGGCTGTCAGTCTTCCGAAGTCAGCTTTAACGTTGTCGAAGATAGAGCTGACACGCAAAGCTTTGAGAACTTCTTTGAGGCTAAGCTTATAGCTGAGACGCATTCTTGGTAGACTTACACTGACTGAAGTTTCAACCATATCTCTGATGTAATTATTGAGGCTAGTTGCGTCTCTTATACGAAGTTCAAGTTCCTGTAAGTTAGAACTTACCGGGCCATGAGACATTAATATATACATAGAAAACTTACCACCCACATACGGAAGTTCAACCATGTGGGCATTAAGGTCTGGTATGTCTATGTAGCGTAAGGTCATGGCTGCTCGCATCATGGGAACCTGGATTATTTCACTTCCTGTTTGGAAAGGTCCATTAATAGTCAGGTCAGGTATAAAAGGGAACTCCCAGATACCGTTAAAGAAGAGAGTGTTTACTGCCACAAACTCTGTCTGAGGGCTGAGAGGCTGGCCCAGGAGCTGTGAAATCATACCTGAAGTCTTGTTCTTCACCCAGTCATTGATGGTGTTCGTGGCAGCCACGGAATTCTTCTCGAAGTCCAAAACACGAACCTGAGCGGCGTAAACCTCTCTGACACTCCTGCTAAAGTCATACAAGACATGGACTCCTTTCCTGACGAAAATACCGTTGGCTATATTAAGTGTAACTCCCTGGGAGGATTGAATAATAGAGTCAATCAACTGCTTGAAGTTACTATGGATTGATGCCTCGTCAATCCCAGGTGGAAGACCAAGAGCTGTATATATCTGCTGGTAAGAGATACCAGAAGTTCCCAGCATCAACACAGACAAGAGAGACGTTATACTCAGAGGTGAGAAGGTCACTGTAGTTGTATCTCTCATTTCTGACGACAGTTCCAGCGCCATCTGTAAATAATATAATAGTGATTACTTTTTTTACTATACCAGTAAGTGGATATGGAAATTTATTGATGGACAAGAAGTTAAGAAGGAGGTTGGGGGGGGAGGGTTAGAACATTTGTCCAGGGGTAAGACAGATTCGCTCTGTAGACCTCGACCTGTACAGTCGCAGCAGCTCTGACTCTCATCTTTAGTCTCCCTACGATCCCCATTGGGGAGGGGAACCTTTACCTTCATTGCTATCGTCTTGATCTTTTCACAACGAGCTACTCAAATCGTAAAATAAGCTAACCTAAGCTCACTCGTACTTCGTAAACTACTACACAGAATGTTAAACAGGTGGTCAGTACTTAGGTTTGATCATCAGGAAAGACAGATAAACTGACCTTAAGAAAAATATACATATATTCTACATAATATATGTAACACAAAACCTGCCTTCAACATATTTCACATATTACAAAATAACACACTAGTACACTACTAGTAGTTAATTAAACTTAGGCCAAATGAATATTACACATACCACGACAGTGGGACTCCATACCTTCCTTTGTCGTCTTCCAGTCTGAAGTTAAACAACTGTTAGTTCTGTACTTGCCACAACGCACACAAACCCCACATAAATACTAGGACCATGGTCATGCCAGGGCCAACTTAAGAGTACAATAAAATCACAAAAACAACCTAGGGCCTAAGCATTACAACAAAAAACATCACACGCTGACTCCAGGACATCTTTCCAGCAACTTCTAGTCAATCGCAGTTGATGGTCTAGTACCTGTCCAACTGGCCGTGTGAAATACGTGTCCACTTAAGTGCTGACTGCCTATTACATGTCCACCCAAAACATTGACATTATTTATACATTTATCAAGCACTTTTTACTGAAAATATTAACTTCTTATTTTATATACAAAACAACCAAGTCATCAATATAACACCTCACTCCAGCTAGGCTACATATACCTTCCAGCACCCTGTGTTGACAACATAACTTCCAGCACCCTGTGTTGAAAACATAACTTCCAGCACCCTGTCTTGACAACATAACTTCCAGCTCCCTGTCTTGACAACAGGCTGGAGCATTACAAAGCCCAAAGAAAGAAGCCTGTATTGGAAAAGCCCATCTAGTATTACAAAAGCAAAGCTGTCACTGAGTAATGCCCAGTCACTCTCGCTCGGTACTACTAAATTATTGTCAAGTAGGAATTTCAGCTCCTCCATATTTGCTTCCTGTCGTTCTTTCATTCAATAAGGGTCCTGCCAAATTGGTTCACCTTCCCCTACATCTATATCATCAGCCTTTAAATTACTTACCTTAGGGGTATCTCCAACAAGTCCTCAAAATTTGGGAGAAGCTGAACCATCTCCACAATCCTGTCCTTGCTGAGGTCTAACATACATTGTGCAGGGTCCTTTAACAAGGCCTGGATCACCTACTTTATTAACACTCGCCACACCAGGGGTGTGAATTCTATAATTTTGGTCAGAAATCTATTTCACCCCCTTGTAGGGCCCACTGTACTTTTAAGGCATTACCAGGCATTGCTCCATTACCAGCACCTCTCCAGCTTCAAGAGCGCGGTCCAAGTCTCTTCATCTTGGTGTGGCTAGTGTGCAGGTTCTCAAGATTTCAGCCATTTCATATGGGCCAAACTGTCTCTGAAAGTGAGAAAATGATCCAAGGGAGAAGCATCACTTGCTGACCATAGATCAGTTCGAAGAGACTATAGAGTAATGATTCCTGAGTTGACTCTACGATAAATAAAAGAAGGGAAATACGTTCATCGCAGTCCGTCTGGTACTGGGAACAATAAGCATCTGGTGAGACCGCTCCACCACCTCCTGACTCACCTAATTGTGGTTGCAGGGGTCGAGACTCAGCTCCTGGCCCTGAGTGATACGCTGTGGAGGTTGTCATTTTAATGTTAAATTCTCCCAAAACAAAATCTTATCTTACAAGCACAGCACAGAGGTTAAACTGATCTTACTTCTTGAACAAGATCAGCAAGTAGTGTAGACGATGCTGGTCTCTGAGGTGTAGACGGGAGTGTAGCAGAGGTGTCAGGTAGTGTTGAGACACAGCACCAGGCTAACACCAGCACCAGCACCAGCACTCCAGTACGCATCCTGAACTACCTGTGTGGAGAATGTTACTGTATTGAAGGCACCAGTGTATATACATACATACATACACACACACACACACACACATATATATATATATATATATATATATATATATATATATATATATATATATATATATATATATATTATATATATATATATATATACATATATAGGAAATATCTTTGAAGAATTGAGACACTTATGCAAAATAAAGATTCCCATGTGTTGCATAAGTGTCTCAATTCTTCAACTTGTCGGTTTTCAAAACCATTCATCACAGGAAATATCTTTACCTTACACACACACAGACACACACACAGACACACACACACACACACACACACACACACACACACACACACACACACACAGACACACACAGACACACACACAGACACACACAGACACACAGACACACAGACACACAGACAGACAGACACACACACACACACACACACACACACACACACACACACACACACACACACACACACACACACACACACACACACAGTTTTAAGACGAGGTTTGATAAAGCTCATGGAGCGGGGAGAGAGAGGGCCCAGTAGCAACCGGTGAAGAGGCGGGGCCAGGAGCTAGGACTCGACCCCTGCAACCACAAATAGGTGAGTACAAATAGGTGAGTACACACACACACAGACACAGACACAGACACAGACACACACACAGACACAGACACACAGACACACACACACACACACACACACACACACACACACAGACACACACACACACACACACACAGTAGAGACAGGAAGGACTCTGGGGGGACAGACCAGATGGGGACACCAGCAAGGAATACACCAACATGTGTTGGACGACATACATACAGATGAGGAGGAGGTGAAGAAACTGCTAAGGGACATCGATACGTCAAAGGCAATGGGACCGGATAACATCTCCCCGTGGGTCCTTAGAGAGGGAGCAGATATGTTGTGCATGCCACTTACCACAATCTTCAACACGTCCCTGGAAACTGGGCAACTACCTGAGGTATGGAAGACGGCAAATGTAGTTCCCATTTTTAAAAAAGGAGACAGAAAAGAGGCACTAAACTATAGACCTGTGTCACTGACGTGTATAGTATGCAAAGTTATGGAGAAGATTATCAGGAGGAGAGTGGTGGAGCACCTGGAATGGAACAAGAGTATAAATGCCAACCAGCACGGATTCATGGAAGGCAAATCCTGTGTCACAAACCTTCTGGAGTTTTATGATAAAATAACAGAAGACACGAGAGAGAGGGTTGGGTTGATTGCATCTTCTTGGACTGCAAGAAGGCCTTTGGCACAGTTCCTCACAAGAGATTAGTGCAGAAGCTAGAGCATCAGGCGCATATAACAGGAAGGGCACTGCAATGGATCAGAGAATACCTGACAGGGAGGCAACAACGAGTCATGGTACGTAATGATGTATCACAGTGGGCACCTGTGACGAGTGGGGTCCCACAGGGGTCGGTCCTAGGACCAGTGCTATTTTTGGTATATGTGAACGACATGATGGAAAGGTTAGACTCAGAAGTGTCCCTGTTTGCAGATGATGTGAAGTTAATGAGGAGAATTAAATCTGATGAGGACCAGGCAGGACTTCAAAGAGACCTGGACAGACTGGACACCTGGTCTAGCAAATGGCTTCTCGAATTTAATCCTGCCAAATGCAAAGTCATGAAGATAGGGGAAGGGCACAGAAGACCACAGAAAGAGTATAGGCTAGGTGGCCAAAGACTGCAAACCTCACTCAAGGAGAAAGATCTTGGGGTGAGTATAACACCGAGCATGTCTCCGGAAGCACACATCAATCAGATAACTGCTGCAGCATATGGGCGCCTGGCAAACCTGAGAACAGCATTCCGATACCTTAGTAAGGAATTGTTCAAGACACTGTACACCGTGTATGTCAGGCCCATACTGGAGTGTGCAGCACCTGTTTGGAACCTGCACTTGATAAAGCACGTCAAGAAACTAGAGAAAGTACAAAGGTTTGCGACAAGGTTAGTTCCAGAGCTAAGGGGAATGTCCTATGAAGAAAGATTAAGGGAAATCGGCCTGACGACACTGGCGGACAGGAGGGTTAGGGGAGACATGATAACGACATATAAAATACTGCGTGGAATAGACAAGGTGGACAAAGACAGGATGTTCCAGGGAGGGGACACAGAAACAAGAGGCCACAATTGGAAGTTGAAGACACAAATGAGTCAGAGAGATATTAGGAAGTATTTCTTCAGTCATAGAGTTGTAAGGCAGTGGAATAGCCTAGAAAATGACGTAGTGGAGGCAGGAACCATACACAGTTTTAAGACGAGGTTTGATAAAGCTCATGGAGCGGGGAGAGAGAGGGCCCAGTAGCAACCGGTGAAGAGGCGGGGCCAGGAGCTAAGACTCGACCACCCTGCAACCACAAATAGGTGAGTACAAATAGGTGAGTACGTACACACACACACACACACACACGTGAAGCAGTATCGCTAAATAGTGCTCCCAGGATTTAGCGTTCTAGTGGCTGTCCTAAGATATTATTAGCGGTCATCGTACGTGAGTGAATCAGTGAACATACCTACAAGAGTGTAATAGCTTTCAAGAGTGCGAATAATGTGATAAGATCAAGAATTTTACAATTTAAATTTGAATGAATGTTGAGTGAGGGAGGGTAGCAGTCAGCTGATGAATGTTGAGTGAGGGAGGGTAGTAGTCAGCTGATGTATGTTGAGTGAGGGAGGGTAGCAGTCAGCTGATGAATGTTGAGTGAGGGAGGGTAGCAGTCAGCTGATGTATGTTGAGTGAGGGAGGGTAGCAGTCAGCTGATCAGGCTGCTGGCCGCAGTGTTGACACACAATATACAAACAGTTAATTGTGTTAACGGTGTGATCTGAAATATTAACAAATACAGATATTGGTTGCTTATAGCAGCAGTGTAGTGATAAGGTCATAAACGAGTAATTAAGTAAGTACTGAAGGTAAGAAAAAATTAGTCAATCCCCAGATGTTGGTGTTGTGAAGGTAGCTAATATCATCAGACTTGTTATGACCATAATACTGTACTAAAGAAAAAAGAGTGAATACCAAGTCTTAAAACTTGAATGCATGATAAAGTTCCTGAAGGAGTTACAAAGTGAAGGAGTTGATAGCAGCCGACCAGCAGGAACCTCCATTGTTGTGCAGACGACATCACTTGCCTATTTGTGGTTAATTTTGGTTAGTGTCTAAAGTCTCAGTGTCTCGCCCTGCTGGTTGTTGCTATACCATCTCTCTCTCCCTATTTCAGTACCAGCAGATAGATAGTGGTTTGTAAATTATCTAAATATCGCCAGGTAAACTCCAGAAGAGTTGTGTAGCCTAGTGAACTCCCCCCCCCCGTGTAGCCTAGTGACCCCCCTCTGACAGTGTAGCCTAGTGACCCCCCTGACAGTGTAGCCTAGTGACCCCCCCTGACAGTGTAGCCTAGTGAACCCCTTGACAGTGTAGCCTAGTGAACCCCCCCTGACTGTAGCCTAGTGAACCCCCCTGACAGTGTAGCCTAGTGACTCCCCCTGACTGTAGCCTAGTGCCCCCCTGAGAGTATAGCCTAGTGACCCCCCCTGACTGTAGCCTAGTGACCCCCCGTGTAGCCTAGTGACCCCCCCGTGTAGCCTAGTGACCCCCCCTGGCAGTGTAGCCTAGTGAACCCCCCCTGACAGTGTAGCCTAGTGACCCCCTCCTGACAGTGTAGCCTAGTGACCCCCCCTGACAGTGTAGCCTAGTGCCCCCCCTGAGAGTATAGCCTAGTGAACCCCCAGACAGTGTAGCCTAGTGACCCCCCCTGACATTGTAGCCTAGTGAACCCCCCCTGACAGTGTAGCCTAGTGACCCCCCATGACTGTAGCCTAGTGACCCCCCTGACAGTGTAGCCTAGTGAACCCCCCTGAGAGTGTAGCCTAGTGACCCCCCCTGACTGTAGCCTAGTGACCCCCCTGACAGTGTAGCCTAGTGCCCCCCTGAGAGTATAGCCTAGTGAACCCCCCCTGACAGTGTAGCCTAGTGACCCCCCCTGGCAGTGTAGCCTAGTGAACCCCCCCTGACAGTGTAGCCTAGTGACCCCCTCCTGACAGTGTAGCCTAGTGACCCCCCCTGACAGTGTAGCCTAGTGACCCCCCCTGACAGAGTAGCCTAGTGACCCCCCTGACAGTGTAGCCTAGTGACCCCCCTCACAGAGTAGCCTAGTGACCCCCCTCTGACAGTGTAGCCTAGTGACCCCCCTGACTGTAGCCTAGTGCCCCCCTGACAGTGTAGCCTAGTGACCCCCCTCTGACAGTGTAGCCTAGTGACCCCCCTCTGACAGTGTAGCCTAGTGACCCCCCCTGACAGTGTAGCCTAGTGACCCCCCTGACAGTGTAGCCTAGTGACCCCCTGACTGTAGCCTAGTGACCCCCCCTGACAGTGTAGCCTAGTGACCCCCCTCTGACAGTGTAGCCTAGTGACATCCCTCTGACAGTGTAGCCTAGTGACCCCCCTCTGACAGTGTAGCCTAGTGACCCCCTGACTGTAGCCTAGTGACCCCCCTGACAGTGTAGCCTAGTGACCCCCTCTGACAGTGTAGCCTAGTGCCCCCCTGACAGTGTAGCCTAGTGACCCCCTGACATTGTAGCCTAGTGACCCCCCTGACATTGTAGCCTAGTGACCCCCCTGACAGTGTAGCCTAGTGACCCCCCCCTGACAGTGTAGCTTAGTGACCCCCCCTGACAGTGTAGCCTAGTGACCCCCCCCTGACAGTGTAGCTTAGTGACCCCCCCTGACAGTGTAGCCTAGTGACCCCCCCTGACAGTGTAGCCTAGTGACCCCCCTGACAGTGTAGCCTAGTGAACCCCCCTGACATTGTAGCCTAGTTACCCCCCCTGACAGTGTAGCCTAGTGAGCCCCCCTGACAGCAACAAGCTAGTAAACAAGTACGTACATACAAACACACGTGTGCACCAGTAATTATTATTATACTAAATATTAGTATATATTAATACGGAATTGAGTGAGAAAAAATAATCCTATCTTCAAAAAAGTAATGTAGCCTAGTGTGCAAAGATCTGGGCCGGGAGAGTACCGGTGAACCAAGAACAATAAAGATCTGGACCGGGAGAGTACCGGTGAACCAAGAACAACAAAGATCTGGGCCGGGAGAGTACCGGTGAACCAAGAACAACAAAGATCTGGGCCGGGAGAGTACCGGTGAACCAAGAACAACAAAGATCTGGGCCGGGAGAGTACCGGTGAACCAAGAACAACAAAGCTCTGGGCCGGGAGAGTACCGGTGAACCAAGAACAACAAAGATCTGGGCCGGGAGAGTACCGGTGAACCAAGAACAACAAAGATCTGGGCCGGGAGAGTACCGGTGAACCAAGAACAACAACGATCTGGGCCGGGAGAGTACCGGTGAACCAAGAACAACAACGATCTGGGCTGGGAGAGTACCGGTGAACCAAGAACAACAAAGATCTGGGCCGGGAGAGTACCGGTGAACCAAGAACAACGAAGATCTGGGCCGGGAGAGTACCGGTGAACCAAGAACAACAAAGATCTGGGCCGGGAGAGTACCGGTGAACCAAGAACAAAGATCTGGGCCGGGAGAGTACCGGTGAACCAAGAACAACAAAGCTCTGGGCCGGGAGAATACCGGTGAACCAAGAACAACAAAGATCTGGGCCGGGAGAGTACCGGTGAACCAAGAACAACAAAGATCTGGGCCGGGAGAGTACCGGTGAACCAAGAACAATAAAGATCCGGGCCGGGAGAGTACCGGTGAACCAAGAACAACAAAGATCTGGGCCGGGAGAGTACCGGTGAACCAAGAACAACGAAGATCTGGGCCGGGAGAGTACCGGTGAACCAAGAACAACAAAGATCTGGGCCGGGAGAGTACCGGTGAACCAAGAACAACAAAGTTCTGGGCCGGGAGAGTACCGGTGAACCAAGAACAATAGAGATCTGGGCCGGGAGAGTACCGGTGAACCAAGAACAACAAAGATCTGGGCCGGGAGAGTACCGGTGAACCAAGAACAACAAAGATCTGGGCTGGGAGAGTACCGGTGAACCAAGAACAACAAAGATCTGGGCTGGAAGAGTACCGGTGAACCAAGAACAATAAAGATCTGGGCTGGGAGAGTACCGGTGAACCAAGAACAATAAAGATCCAGGCCGGGAGAGTACCGGTGAACCAAGAACAACAAAGATCTGGGCCGGGAGAGTACCGGTGAACCAAGAACAACAAAGATCTGGCCGGGAGAGTACCGGTGAACCAAGAACAACAAAGCTCTGGGCCGGGAGAGTACCGGTGAACCAAGAACAACAAAGATCTGGGCTGGGAGAGTACCGGTGAACCAAGAACAACAAAGCTCTGGGCCGGGAGAGTACCGGTGAACCAAGAACAACAAAGATCTGGCCGGGAGAGTACCGGTGAACCAAGAACAACAAAGCTCTGGGCCGGGAGAGTACCGGTGAACCAAGAACAACAAAGATCTGGGCCGGGAGAGTACCGGTGAACCAAGAACAACAAAGATCTGGGCCGGGAGAGTACCGGTGAACCAAGAACAACAAAGATCTGGGCTGGGAGAGTACCGGTGAACCAAGAACAACAAAGATCTGGGCTGGAAGAGTACCGGTGAACCAAGAACAATAAAGATCTGGGCTGGGAGAGTACCGGTGAACCAAGAACAATAAAGATCCGGGCCGGGAGAGTACCGGTGAACCAAGAACAACAAAGATCTGGGCCGGGAGAGTACCGGTGAACCAAGAACAACAAAGATCTGGGCCGGGAGAGTACCGGTGAACCAAGAACAATAAAGATCCGGGCCGGGAGAGTACCGGTGAACCAAGAACAACAAAGATCTGGGCCGGGAGAGTACCGGTGAACCAAGAACAACGAAGATCTGGGCCGGGAGAGTACCGGTGAACCAAGAACAAAGATCTGGGCCGGGAGAGTACCGGTGAACCAAGAACAAAGATCTGGGCCGGGAGAGTACCGGTGAACCAAGAACAACAAAGATCTGGGCCGGGAGAGTACCGGTGAACCAAGAACAAAGATCTGGGCCGGGAGAGTACCGGTGAACCAAGAACAATAAAGATCCGGGCCGGGAGAGTACCGGTGAACCAAGAACAACAAAGATCTGGGCCGGGAGAGTACCGGTGAACCAAGAACAACAAAGATCTGGGCCGGGAGAGTACCGGTGAACCAAGAACAATAAAGATCCGGGCCGGGAGAGTACCGGTGAACCAAGAACAACAAAGATCTGGGCCGGGAGAGTACCGGTGAACCAAGAACAACGAAGATCTGGGCCGGGAGAGTACCGGTGAACCAAGAACAACAAAGATCTGGGCCGGGAGAGTACCGGTGAACCAAGAACAACAAAGATCTGGGCCGGGAGAGTACCGGTGAACCAAGAACAATAGAGATCTGGGCCGGGAGAGTACCGGTGAACCAAGAACAACAAAGATCTGGGCCGGGAGAGTACCGGTGAACCAAGAACAACAAAGATCTGGGATGGGAGAGTACCGGTGAACCAAGAACAACAAAGATCTGGGCTGGAAGAGTACCGGTGAACCAAGAACAATAAAGATCTGGGCTGGGAGAGTACCGGTGAACCAAGAACAATAAAGATCCAGGCCGGGAGAGTACCGGTGAACCAAGAACAACAAAGATCTGGGCCGGGAGAGTACCGGTGAACCAAGAACAACAAAGATCTGGCCGGGAGAGTACCGGTGAACCAAGAACAACAAAGCTCTGGGCCGGGAGAGTACCGGTGAACCAAGAACAACAAAGATCTGGGCTGGGAGAGTACCGGTGAACCAAGAACAACAAAGCTCTGGGCCGGGAGAGTACCGGTGAACCAAGAACAACAAAGATCTGGCCGGGAGAGTACCGGTGAACCAAGAACAACAAAGCTCTGGGCCGGGAGAGTACCGGTGAACCAAGAACAACAAAGATCTGGGCCGGGAGAGTACCGGTGAACCAAGAACAACAAAGATCTGGGCCGGGAGAGTACCGGTGAACCAACAACAAAGATCTGGGCTGGGAGAGTACCGGTGAACCAAGAACAACAAAGATCTGGGCTGGAAGAGTACCGGTGAACCAAGAACAATAAAGATCTGGGCTGGGAGAGTACCGGTGAACCAAGAACAATAAAGATCCGGGCCGGGAGAGTACCGGTGAACCAAGAACAACAAAGATCTGGGCCGGGAGAGTACCGGTGAACCAAGAACAACAAAGATCTGGGCCGGGAGAGTACCGGTGAACCAAGAACAATAAAGATCCGGGCCGGGAGAGTACCGGTGAACCAAGAACAACAAAGATCTGGGCCGGGAGAGTACCGGTGAACCAAGAACAACGAAGATCTGGGCCGGGAGAGTACCGGTGAACCAAGAACAAAGATCTGGGCCGGGAGAGTACCGGTGAACCAAGAACAAAGATCTGGGCCGGGAGAGTACCGGTGAACCAAGAACAACAAAGATCTGGGCCGGGAGAGTACCGGTGAACCAAGAACAAAGATCTGGGCCGGGAGAGTACCGGTGAACCAAGAACAATAAAGATCCGGGCCGGGAGAGTACCGGTGAACCAAGAACAACAAAGCTCTGGGCCGGGAGAGTACCGGTGAACCAAGAACAACGAAGATCTGGGCCGGGAGAGTACCGGTGAACCAAGAA
>NC_091384.1:8389387-8396887 GCF_038502225.1 Cherax quadricarinatus | reverse complement strand
ACCTGACATCATAGCACTAACAGAGACAAAACTTACAGGGATGATAACAGATGCAATTTTTCCACCTGGATATCAGATTATAAGGAAAGACAGAGAGAACAGAGGAGGGGGAGGAGTAGCACTGCTCATAAAAAACCAGTGGAGTTTTGAGGAGATGGGAGGATGGAAAGAAGGGAAACAGACGACTTCATTGTAGGAACACTTCAGACTGGTGGTCCAAAGGTGATGATAGCAGTGATGTATAACCCACCACTTAACAGCAGGAGAACAAGAGAAGAGTATGATGCACAAAAGGGCAATGGTGGATACACTAGCTGAAGTGGCCAGGAGGACTCATATGGGTAGGACAAAATTGCTTATAATGGGGGATTTCAATCATAAAGAGATTGACTGGGAAAACTTAGAGCCACATGGGGGACCAGAAACATGGAGGGCTAAGATGTTGGAGACTGTATTGGAGAACTTCATGCATCAACATGTTAGGGATACAACCAGAGAGAGAGGAGAGGATATTGCAGCAAGGCTGGATCTCATATTCACCTTGAATAGTTCAGATATAAGGGATATCACCCACGAAAGACCCCTTGGTGCTAGTGATCATGATGTCCTGAGTTTTGAATATCGTGTTGAGTTAACAGTGGAGAATGCAGTAGCACGAGAACAAAGAGAGAAACCAAACTTCAAAAAAGGGGACTACATAGGAATGAGAAGTTTCCTGCATGAAGTGCAGTGGGAAAGAGAACTAGATGGAAAGACAGTAAATGAAATGATGGAAATAGTAACCACTAAGTGCAGGGAGGCAGAGGAAAGGTTCATACCAAAGGGCAACAGAAAAAATGGTAAGACCAGAGTGAGCCCATGGTTTAACTGGAGGTGTAAAGAGGCCAAAGCCAAGTGTACGAGAGCATGGAAAAGGTATAGAAGGCAAAGGACTCAAGAAAACAAGGAGATGAGCAGAAGAACCAGAAACGAATATACAAGGATAAGGAGAGAGGCCCAGAGGCAATACGAGAACGACATAGCATCAAAAGCCAAATCTGAACCAAAGTTGTTATACAGTCACATTAGGAGAAAAACAACAGTCAGGGACCAGGTAATCAGACTGAGGAAAGAAGGAGGGGAGCTGACGAAGAGTGACCAAAAAGTATGTGATGAACTAAACAAAAGATTTAGAGAAGAATTCACAATAGAGTCAAGAATGCTTCCAGCAAACTGTGGATGTAGGGTGCACCAGCAGGTGCTGGACACAATACACATAACCAAGGTAGAGGTGAAGAAACTGCTAGACGAACTCGATACCTCAAAGGCAGTGGGCCCAGATAACATATCTCCATGGATACTGAGAGAGGGAGCAGAGGAACTGTGTGTGCCATTAGCAGCAATCTTTAATAAATCTATCAAAACAGGGCAGTTGCCTGAGGCGTGGAAGACAGCACATGTAGTTCCAATTTTTAAGAAAGGGGACAGACAGGCAGCATTAAACTACAGACCAGTGTCACTGACTTGTATAGTATGTAAAGTCATGGAAAAGATTATCAGGAGAAAAGTAGTGGAACACATTGAAAAGATTGGGCTCATACATGACAGTCAGCACGGCTTCAGAGATGGGAAATCCTGTGTCACAAATTTACTTGAGTTCTACGATAAGGTAACAGAAGTAAGACATGAGAGAGAGGGATGGGTAGATTGCATCTTCTTAGATTGCAAGAAAGCTTTTGACACAGTACCACACAAGAGACTGGTGCAAAAATTAGAGGAGCAGGCAGGCATAAAGGGGAAATTACTGCAATGGATCAGGGAATACCTGACAGGAAGGAAACAACGTGTGTTGGTACGTGCTGAAGTGTCGGAGTGGGCGAATGTGTCGAGTGGGGTTCCACAAGGGTCAGTCCTAGGCCCGGTGCTGTTTCTTGTATATGTGTATGACATGGTGGAAGTAATAGATTCAGAAGTGTCAATGTTCGCTCATGATGTGAAACTGATGAGGAGAATACAAGTGGGAGAGGATCAGTTAAGATTACAAGGGGATCTGGACAAACTACAAGTATGGTCCGACGAATGGCTCCTGGAGTTTAACCCCAGTAAGTGTAAGGTCATGAAGATTGGGGAAGGACACAGAAGACCGCAGACGGAGTACAGGTTAGGAAACCAACAGCTGCAAACGTCAGTTAAAGAAAAGGATCTTGGGGTAAGCATTATAACGAACATGTCCCCTGAGGCACACATCAATCAAATAACTGCTGCAGCATATGGGAGATTGGCATTTAGACATCTGAGTAAGGAGTTATTCACGACATTGTACACAGTGTACGTAAGGCCTATACTGGAATATGCAGCGCCAGTATGGAACCCTCACTTAGTCAAACACGTCAAGAAATTGGAGAAAGTGCAAAAATTTGCAACACGATTAGTCCCAGAACTGAGGGGTATGTCTAATGAGAAGAGGTTAAGGGAACTCAACCTGATGACACTAGAGGATAGGAGGGATAGAGGAGACATGATAACAACATATAAAATACTAAGAGGCATTGACAACGTGGACAAGGATCGAATGTTTCAGAGATGGGATACAGAAACACGGAGACAAAATTGGAAACTGAAAACCCAGATGAGTCATAGGGATGTTAGGAAGTATTTCTTTAGTCTTAGAGTTGTCAGGAACTGGAATAATCTGGAGAGTGAAGTAATGGAAGCAAGTTTCATAAATAGCTTTAAGAAGAGGTATGACAAATATCATGGAGCAGGGAGAGAGTGAATTAGTATAGACCAGTGAAGAGGCAGGGCCAGGAGCTATGAATCGACCCCTGCAACCACATATAGGTGAGTACATATAGGTGAGTACACATACACACACACACACACACACACACACACACACACACACACACACACACATACACACACACATACACACACACATACACACACACATACACACAGACACACACACACACACAGTAGGGACAGCGAGCGCGCTAGTCACGCCGTCGGTGCTCCGGGAATTTAAGTGTTTTTGAGGGCTACCTAAGTGTTCTGCAAGGGTTGCTAAGTGTGTCAGGGTAGTCAACAATCCTAGAAGTGTTTTTTTTAATTGCCTGAGCCACATAAGTGTGGGGAGAGCCACAATTTTGTAAGTGATCTGGAAAATAAAAGCGTTGTGGCGCAGGCTAGTGTGTAAGGCGGCGTTGCCAAGTGTCACCCAAGAAAGGTAATAAAGTGAAACAATCGTGTGACCAGTGAAAGAAATACAGTGAATAGGGTACATTATTAACTAGAAGAAATTGAGGTGGATCTACGCCAGGACGTACATCGAGCTGGATCTACGCCTGGACGTTACATCGACCTGGACAATCTACAGTGCTACAGCTGCACTACAAGTACTGTATCACCTATGAGTGGTTGTTTGGGTGTGGGGTTCAGGTTCCAATTAACCGCCAAGCTGAATGTGAGTGGTCTAACTCTCATAGCACGATAAAGAATAGGCACTCAAGTATTCAATAAGGTTTAGCAAATGGTAATCCATTGAACAAGGCGATTAACTCACTATAAGCAGGTCGAGCATAGGCAACACTGTAAGGGTGGGAGTCAGGTCACAAGAGGTTGTGGACACAAGCGACAACTGAGAATCTACATTACACTCCAAGCACAAGCCACCTACTTTTCAGACACATAATAAACCCACACATAATTCAACACATTTTTACACACACACACACACACACACACACACATACACAAACACACACACACACACACACACACACACACACACACACACACACACATACACACACACACACACACACACACACACACATACACACACACACACACACACACATCCACATACACACACCCACATACACACACACACACACACACACACACACACACACACACACACACACATACACTGTAAGTAAGTGCCGGTAAGTCCCAGGAGGTTGGGGGTCAGGTCACAAGAAGGTGTGGGCAGCCAAGGACCACTGAGACTTACCTTAAATGCACAAGCCACCTACCTTTCAGTACATAATAAACCCACACACAATTCCACACACAATTACACACAAAATTACACACACACACACACACACACACACACACACACACACACAGCCAGACACACACGCCCCCCTCACCACCGACATCTCACTACTTCCCCTGATCCCTCCCCTCCTTCGATCACCCTCCCCTCCCCCATTCACCCTAAACCCTCCCCACCCCTCCCCACTCAGCTCCCACATAGCCACAGTTCCTCCACTACTTCCCCCCCCCACACTCTTACATACACACTACTAACCTAACATACAGAACTACATAGGTTTCCCATTCTGAGGCAATCAGGATAAAACAAAAATGGGTTGCCAGAGAGCAACAAGAAAAACCAAGGGACAGGAGGAGGAAAATGCAAAGGAAGATTGGGCAGCAGAGCTCATAAAAAGGGATCATGAATGAGAAAAGAAACTAGAAGAACTTAGCATGAGAATGGAAGAGAGGATAGATATGGAAAGCAGGAAGTGGGAGGTGCATGTCAAAGCAGCAGAAGCTAGGATACAGAGTTTAGAAGAGGAATTGAAAAATCTGAAACAGCCTAAAGAACTAAAGAACATTTTGGGATTGACAACAGAGACTGCTACCTCAGCCACAAATAAGGGGACTGTAGGGAAAGAAGGGGCACAACTGCATGGAGATGCTCTATCAGAGGAGACTGTAGCAAATGAAAGAGCTAAGCTTTATGTGGAGGCCCTAACAGACCACAACAGAGCCCAAGGAAAGCCGAGAAGGGAAAATGACAGGCCACTGAGCCCAAGTACATTAGCCAGTGAAACTGATGAAAGGAAAGCTGCAGTGGAGGAAACCAAATTAAATGAGGGGATACACAGGGATATGCAGTAGGAGAATGAAAGGGTGAGGTCAGTCTTTGTGTATGGGCTCCAGGAAGTCGAAGGGGAAACATATGAAGCAAGAAAACAAGGGGAAAAAAAGCAATTGAAAGCATCATGAAAGCAATAGGAGAAGACGATATGACCCAGCTGGAAAATTTTCGGAGAATAGGGGGGTTTGTAAAGAAAAGAACCCGGCCAGTGAGAGTGACCTTCAAGGCAGAAGCGACTTGGACCAGGAGAAAGCACGATTAAGGGACATGACGGCATACAGGAAGGTGTATCTCGACCGTGACAGAACACAAGAAGAAAGGAAGAAACTGAGAGAGATGGTACAAAGGCGAAAGGAGGAAAGAGAGGGGATGGAGAAGACAGACAGGAGATCCCAGACCCAGGAAGAAGATCAAATACAGCCTCCCTCACAACTTTCTATAGAAGCCTCCCAACCAGGTCAACCCCAGTGCAACCAAACACTCTAAATCAAAACACCCATGCCACATCCAATGCCCCCACCCACTACATTACAAACTTCACCCCCACAGCAACAACCCATAGTTCCTTACCAGGTCTCCCACTTCCCCAACCCCAATATACTTCCCAGACCACAGTCTTAGAAAAGAAGTTGAAGGTGTGGTATACAAATGCAGATGGAATAACAAACAAGTATGAGGAGTGGCACGAAAGAATCAAAGAGACATCCCCAGACATAATAGCATTCACAGAAACAAAACTCACCAGAATAATAACAGATTCAATCTTTCCATCCGGATATCAAATCCTCAGGAAAGACAGAGGGAGGAGAGGGGGAGGAGGAGTTGCACTGCTCATTAAAAACCAGTGGGGTTTTGAGAAAATGGAAGGAATGGATGGCACGGGCGAAAGGGACTACTTAGTAGGAACAATCCAGTCTGAGGGACATAAGGTGATAATTGCAGTAATGTACAACCCACCACAGAACTGCAGGAGGCCAAGAGAAGAATACGATGAGAGCAACAGAGCAATGGTCGACACACTAGCCGAGGTGGCCAGGAGAGCACACATGGGGGGAGCAAAGTTACTAGTTATGGGTGATTTCAATCACAAGGAGATTGACTGGGAAAACCTGGAGCCCCATGCGGGTCCCGAAACATGGAGAGCCAAGATGATGGATGTGGTACTGGAAAACCTCATGCATCAACATGTTAGAGACACTACCAGAGAGAGAGGAGAGGATGAACCAGCAAGGCTGGACCTTGTATTCACCATGAGTAGTTCGGACATTGAGGGTATCATGTATGAAAGGCCCCTGGGAGCTAGTGATCATGTGGTTCTGTGCTTCGACTACATAGTTGAGCTCCAAGTGGAGAGAGTAGCAGGAATAGGCTGGGAAAAACCAAACTACAAAAGGGGGAACTACTCAGGCATGAGGAACTTTCTTCAAGACATTGAGTGGGAGAGGGAACTGACAGGAAAACCAGTACAAGAAATGATGGACTATGTAGCAACAAAATGCAAGGAGGCAGAGGAGAGGTTTGTTCCCAAGGGAAACAGAAATAATGGGAAGAACAGAACGAGTCCTTGGTTCACTCAAAGGTGTAGGGAGGCAAAAACTAGGTGTGCTAGTGAATGGAAAAGGTACAGAAGACAGAGAACTCAGGAAAATAAAGAAATCAGCCGAAGAGCCAGAAACGAATATGCACAGATAAGAAGGGAGGCTCAGAGACAATATGAAAATGACATAGCATCAAAAGTAAAGACTGACCCGAAGCTGTTGTACAGCCACATCAGGAGGAAACCAACAGTCAAGGACCAGGTAATCAGACTGAGGAAGGGTGATGGGGAATTCACAAGACACGACAGAGAGGTATGTCAGGAGCTCAACACAAGATTTAAAGAGGTATTTACAGTGGAAACCAGTAGGACTCCAAGAAATCAGAACTGGGGGGCACACCAGCAAGTGCTGGATGAGGTACATATAACCAAGGAGGAGGTGAAGAAGCTGCTATGCGAACTTGACACCTCAAAGGCGGTGGGACCAGACAACATCTCTCCATGGGTCCTTAAAGAGGGAGCAGAGATATTGTGTGAGCCATTAACAAAGATCTTCAACACATCATTTGAAACTGGGCAACTCCCTGAGGTATGGAAAATGGCAAATGTAGTCCCAATTTTTAAAAAGGGAGACAGACATGAGGCACTAAACTACAGACCTGTATCACTAACGTGTATAGTATGCAAGGTCATGGAGATCATCAGGAGGAGAGTGGTGGGGCACCTGGAAAGAAACAAGTGTATAATTGACAACCAGCACGGTTTCAGGGAAGGAAAATCCTGTGTCACAAACCTACTAGAGTTTTATGACAAGGTGACAGAAGTAAGACAAGAGAGAGAGGGGTGGATCGACTGCATATTTTTGGACTGCAAGAAGGCCTTCGACACAGTTCCTCACAAGAGGTTACTGCTAAAGCTAGAGGATCAGGCACACATAACAGGAAAGGCACTGCAATGGATCAGAGAATATCTGACAGGGAGGCAACAACGAGTCATGGTACGCGACGAGGTGTCAGAGTGGGTGCCTGTGACAAGTGGGGTTCCACAGGGGTCAGTCCTAGGACCTGTTCTGTTCTTGGTATATGTG
>NC_091384.1:8376887-8384387 GCF_038502225.1 Cherax quadricarinatus | reverse complement strand
ACTTTATAACCAGTGTTGTTACCAGTACACTTTATAACCAGTGTTGTTAGCAGTACACTTTATAACCAGTGTTATTACCAGTACACTTTATAACCAGTGTTGTTACCAGTACACTTTATAACCAGTGTTGTTACCAGTACACTTTATAACCAGTGTTGTTAGCAGTACACTTTATAACCAGTGTTATTACCAGTACACTTTATAACCAGTGTTGTTACCAGTACACTTTATAACCAGTGTTGTTACCAGTACACTTTATAACCAGTGTTGTTAGCAGTACACTTTATAACCAGTGTTATTACCAGTACACTTTATAACCAGGGTTATTACCAGTACACTTTATAACCAGTGTTATTACCAGTACACTTTATAACCAGTGTTGTTACCTGGAGTTTACCCGGAGAGAGTTCCGGGGGTCAACTCCCCTGTGGCCCGGTCTGTGACCAGGCCTCATGGTGGATCAGGGCCTGATCAACCAGGCTGTTACTGCTGGCTGCACGCAATCCAACGTACCAGTACACTTTTTAAAGATATAACTTCCGAATGTTCCATCTGTTTGGGTTCAAACCTTCAATATTAGTAACTCAACAATGCAGCTTGCGACTGGCTTCAAACTTGACGTGCTTGTGTATTTGAGGATTTAGATATCTTTGAAAGGTTCGAATTAGATTTGGTGTGAAATGTTAGAGTTTAGTCTTTGTTTTATAATGGTTCTGCATGCTACAGAGGACACAATGTGCAGGTGTAGTGTACACAATGTGCAGGTGTAGTGTACACAATGTGCAGGTGTAGTGTACACAATGTGCAGGTGTAGTGTACACAATGTGCAGGTGTAGTGTACACAATGTGCAGGTGTAGTGTACACAATGTGCAGGTGTAGTGTACACAATGTGCAGGTGTAGTGTACACAATGTGCAGGTGTAGTGTACACAATGTGCAGGTGTAGTGTACACAATGTGCAGGTGTAGTGTACACAATGTGCAGGTGTGTGCACAATGTGCAGGTGTAGTGTACACAATGTGCAGGTGTAGTGTGCACAATGTGCAGGTGTAGTGTACACAGTGTGCAGGTGTAGTGTACACAATGTGCAGGTGTAGTGTGCACAATGTGCAGGTGTAGTGTACACAGTGTGCAGGTGTAGTGTGCACAATGTGCAGGTGTAGTGTACACAATGTGCAGGTGTAGTGTGCACAATGTGCAGGTGTAGTGTACACAGTGTGCAGGTGTAGTGTGCACAATGTGCAGGTGTAGTGTGCACAATGTGCAGGTGTAGTATACACAATGTGCAGGTGTAGTGTGCACAATGTGCAGGTGTAGTGTGCACAATGTGCAGGTGTAGTGTACACAATGTGCAGGTGTAGTATACACAATGTGCAGGTGTAGTGTACACAATGTGCAGGTGTAGTATACACAATGTACAGGTGTAGTGTACACAATGTGCAGGTGTAGTGTACACAATGTGCAGGTGTAGTGTACACAATGTGCAGGTGTAGTGTACACAATGTGCAGGTGTAGTGTACACAATGTGCAGGTGTAGTATACACAATGTGCAGGTGTAGTATACACAATGTGCAGGTGTAGTATACACAATGTGCAGGTGTAGTGTACACAATGTGCAGGTGTAGTGTACACAATGTGCAGGTGTAGTGTACACAATGTGCAGGTGTAGTGTGCACAATGTGCAGGTGTAGTATACACAATGTGCAGGTGTAGTGTACACAATGTGCAGGTGTAGTGTACACAATGTGCAGGTGTAGTGTACACAATGTGCAGGTGTAGTGTACACAATGTGCAGGTGTAGTGTACACAATGTGCAGGTGTAGTATACACAATGTGCAGGTGTAGTGTACACAATGTGCAGGTGTAGTGTACACAATGTGCAGGTGTAGTGTACACAATGTGCAGGTGTAGTGTACACAATGTGCAGGTGTAGTGTACACAATGTGCAGGTGTAGTATACACAATGTGCAGGTGTAGTGTACACAATGTGCAGGTGTAGTGTACACAATGTGCAGGTGTAGTGTACACAATGTGCAGGTGTAGTGTACACAATGTGCAGGTGTAGTGTACACAATGTGCAGGTGTAGTGTACACAATGTGCAGGTGTAGTGTACACAATGTGCAGGTGTAGTGTACACAATGTGCAGGTGTAGTATACACAATGTGCAGGTGTAGTGTACACAATGTGCAGGTGTAGTGTGCACAATGTGCAGGTGTAGTGTACACAATGTGCAGGTGTAGTGTACACAATGTACAGGTGTAGTGTACACAATGTGCAGGTGTAGTGTACACAATGTGCAGGTGTAGTGTACACAATGTGCAGGTGTAGTGTGCACAATGTGCAGGTGTAGTATACACAATGTGCAGGTGTAGTGTACACAGTGTGCAGGTGTAGTGTACACAATGTGCAGGCGTAGTGTACACAATGTGCAGGTGTAGTGTACACAATGTGCAGGTGTAGTGTACACAATGTACAGGTGTAGTGTACACAGTGTGCAGGTGTAGTGTACACAGTGTGCAGGTGTAGTGTACACAATGTGCAGGTGTAGTGTACACAATGTGCAGGTGTAGTGTACACAATGTGCAGGTGTAGTGTACACAATGTGCAGGTGTAGTGTACACAATGTGCAGGTGTAGTGTGCACAATGTGCAGGTGTAGTATACACAATGTGCAGGTGTAGTGTACACAATGTGCAGGTGTAGTGTACACAATGTGCAGGTGTAGTGTACACAATGTGCAGGTGTAGTGTACAAAATGTGCAGGTGTAGTGTACACAATGTGCAGGTGTAGTGTACACAATGTACAGGTGTAGTGTACACAATGTGCAGGTGTAGTGTACACAGTGTGCAGGTGTAGTGTACACAATGTGCAGGTGTAGTGTACACAATGTGCAGGTGTAGTGTACACAATGTGCAGGTGTAGTGTACACAATGTGCAGGTGTAGTGTACACAATGTGCAGGTGTAGTGTGCACAATGTGCAGGTGTAGTATACACAATGTGCAGGTGTAGTGTACACAATGTGCAGGTGTAGTGTACACAATGTGCAGGTGTAGTGTACACAATGTGCAGGTGTAGTGTGCACAATGTGCAGGTGTAGTATACACAATGTGCAGGTGTAGTATACACAATGTGCAGGTGTAGTGTACACAATGTGCAGGTGTAGTATACACAATGTGCAGGTGTAGTGTACACAATGTGCAGGTGTAGTATACACAATGTGCAGGTGTAGTATACACAATGTGCAGGTGTAGTGTGCACAATGTGCAGGTGTAGTATACACAATGTGCAGGTGTAGTGTACACAATGTGCAGGTGTAGTGTACACAATGTGCAGGTGTAGTGTACACAATGTGCAGGTGTAGTATACACAATGTGCAGGTGTAGTGTACACAATGTGCAGGTGTAGTGTACACAATGTGCAGGTGTAGTGTACACAATGTGCAGGTGTAGTGTACACAATGTGCAGGTGTAGTGTACACAATGTGCAGGTGTAGTGTACACAATGAAAAATGAAAAGCAGGGGTGCCACTAGCACGTTAAGACACAACACAGTAAGTGTCAGGGGCCCGAGACTGTTCAACTGCCTCCCAGCATACAAAAGGGGGATTACCGATAGACCCCTGACTGTCTTCAAGACCCCTGACTGTCTTCAAGACACCTGACTGTCTTCAAGATCCCTGACTGTCTTCAAGACCCCTGACTGTCTTCAAGACCCCTGCCTGTCTTCAAGACCCCTGACTGTCTTCAAGATCCCTGGCTGTCTTCAAGACCCCTGACTGTCTTCAAGACCCCTGGCTGTCTTCAAGACCCCTGACTGTCTTCAAGACCCCTGACTGTCTTCAAGACCCCTGACTGTCTTCAAGATCCCTGATTGTCTTCAAGACCCCTGACTGTCTTAAAGACCCCCTGACTGTCTTCAAGACCCCTGACTGTCTTAAAGATCCCCTGACTGTCTTCAAGACCCCTGACTGTCTTAAAGACCCCCTGACTGTCTTCAAGACCCCTGACTGTCTTAAAGACCCCCTGACTGTCTTCAAGACCCCTGACTGTCTTAAAGATCCCCTGACTGTCTTCAAGACCCCTGACTGTCTTTAAGACCCCTGACTGTCTTCAAGACCCCCTGACTGTCTTCAAGATCCCTGATTGTCTTCAAGACCCCCTGACTGTCTTCAAGATCCCTGACTGTCTTTAAGACCCCTGATTGTCTCCAAGACCCCTGACTGTCTTCAAGACCCCTGACTGTCTTTAAGACCCCTGACTGTCTTCAAGACCCCCTGACTGTCTTCAAGATCCCTGACTGTCTTTAAGACCCCTGATTGTCTTCAAGACCCCTGATTGTCTTCAAGATCCCTGATTGTCTTCAAGATCCCTGATTGTCTTCAAGAAGGTGTTGGACAAACACCTAAAGTCAGTACCTGACCAGCCGGGCTGTGGTTCGTACGTTGGATTGCGTGCAGCCAGCAGTAAGAGCCTGGTTTATCAGGCTCTGATCCACCATGAGGCCTGGTCACAGACCGGGCCGCGGGGGCGTTGACCCCCGGAACTCTCTCCAGGTAAACTCCAGGTACACAGACTGTGAAAGCCTTCGACAAGGACGACCATGGTGTAACAGTGCACAAAATGCGTCATAAATGAATAACAGGAAAAGTTGGTAGATGGATCTATAACTTCCTAATAAACAGAACACAAAGAGTAACAGTAAACAGAGTGAAGTCCGAGGCAGCTGCAGTTACAAGCTCTGTTCCACAAGGCACAGTACTGACTCCCATCCTGTTCCTCAGCCTCATATCTGACAGACAGAGATGTAAGCCATAGCTCCTTGTCTTCCTTTGCAGATGACACCCGAATTGCCATGACAGTGTCATCCATCGAAGACACTGCAAGACTCCAGGTGGATATCAACCAAATCTTCAAACGGGCCGCAGAAAACAATATGAAGTTCAATTAAGAGAAATTTCAACTACTTAGATACGGAAAACTTGAGGAAATTAAAACTGTATCAGGGTATACAACAAATTCTAACCATACAATAGAGCGAAAAAGTAATGTGAAGGACCTGGGAGTGATAGTCTCGGAGGATGTCACCTTCAAAGACCACAACAATGTATCTATCACATCTGCTAGGAAAGTGACAGGATGGATAATGAGAACCTTCAAAGCTAGGGACACCAAGCCCATGATGATTCTCTTCAAATCACTTGTTCTCTCTCGACTGGAATATTGTTGTACACTAAGTGTCCCCTTCAAGGCTGGCGATAATTGCTGACCTGAATGCAGGCGAAAAAGATACATGATAATATACACTTGGAAAACCTTAGGGGGATTAGTACCAAACTTGCACACGAAAATCACTCCCTACGAAAGCAAAAGACTCGGCAGGAGATGCAACATTCCCCTAATGAAAAGCAGGGGCGTTATGAGTACACTGAGAGACAGCATAATAAGTGTCAACTGAGCAAGACTGTTCAACTGACTCCCAGTATACATAAGGGGGATTACCATTAGACCCCTGGCTGTCTTCAAGAAGGCACTGGACAGGCACCTAAAGTCAGTACCTGACCAGCCGGGCTGTGGTTCGTATGTTCGCGTGCGGCCTACAGTAACAGCCTGGTTGATCAGACCCTGATCCACCACGAGGCCTGGTCTCAGACCGGTCCGCGGGAGCGTTGACCCCCGAAGCCCTCTCCAGGTATACTCCGGGTATGAAGTCTCCCCTGGAGGCGAAGATGAGAGACCGCCATGACATGTGAAACCTCTCTGAGACAACAAATTTCTCGTTCTTTTAGATAAACTTGGCAACGGCGAGAAAAAGCCGGGTGAGCCTCATTACAATTAAAGCAAAAGGGGTTCAGGTTGCAGAATGTATTTGTATGTTCGCCAGTACCACAGATTGGGCACTCTGTCATGGACCTGCAATATTTTGCTGGGTGGCCAAAGCGCCAGCAATTTCTGCACTGTTGTGGTGTAGGGATCCACTCTCGGACTTTGAGATAATGCACAAACAACCCGCACATAAAAGAGAGAAGCTTACGACGACGTTTCGGTCCGACTTGGACCATTGACAAAGTCACAGTGTGACTTTGTCAATGGTCCAAGTCGGACCAAAACGTCGTCATAAGCTTCTCTCTTTTATGTGCGGGTTATTTGTGTATCGTTCCAGTCACGGTATTGTGCCTTTTTGTTATTTATTTTTGAGATAATGTCCTGCAAGATAAACTGAGGATAGAAGCTCACGACAGCCGAAAGGGGTAGCGTCTCCGCTCGCCGGCAGGTAGTATATGCGTGTCTGCTTTGAGAATTGGGAGGTCCTGGAGCTCAAGTTGTTCTGGAATGTCGTCACTTGTCTGGAAGTTATGTTGAAAAATGGTATGAGGTAGAATGATGGTACCACTACAAGAAATGAGAGAATGGTGTTTTTGAATTGTTACAGGGATAGCAAACATTTTGTACCGTGACGATGTTTCATGCTCTAGAGGCATGAAATAAAATATTTTGACCAATATGGCGTGGGAGCGCCTTGCTGATACTATGATCTGAAAGACAGTCAGTAAATGTTGGTTGTAGAGTAAAAAGCTTAGTCGATTGTGCACTCTGAAGCACAGTGTGTAAGGGTAGTGAGTCGTGCCTGTATTTTCTGGGTAAAGTGAGAAGCAATAGTAGTGTCATAAGTTTAGGCGTGGGACCGGAGTTGGTCCGGCTTGAGATGGGCGGGAGATCCGAGAATCATCGCACCGACGAGGGAGAAGCCGGAAGCATGATCGAAGAAATGCGGAGGTCAAATGTATCAAAGGAGTCAGGCAGAACCTCGGCACTTGGAGGTGGTGACGAAACAGTACCAGCAGAAGGTACAGGGGCATTACAAAGGTGCGAAAAGCGATCAGATAATGAGATAGGGTTGGAACAGGGTGTGGTAGCAGAAAAGGGCCCGGGAGGAGCTGGTTCATGGATTTGCGACTCCATGGTTATGTTACTTCTTTTTTTTTTGTATTTTAGAAAAAAAAGGAAAGAAAAAAAGAATAACAAAGGGGGGAACATGGAGGGATAGCTCCTAGGAGGAATAAAAGGGGTGTAAATCCCTCTTCATGCCCAAAAGGATCCCAGCACCACCAGTAGTGTAGATGCGGCATGAAACCCGTGCCATACCCTGCCCTTCAAGCCAGTAAACCAGCAGTCTGGGATAGCAACCTCACATGTACCCAGCCACCTCGGTGGACAAAAGAGAGGGCAGTTGGAAACCTGCCACAAAGCATACCTCCTTCAGCAACCACCTCCCTGAATCTGAGATGCAGCCTGCAGAGATACACCCATTACCCGAAAGACACCCAGAGTCACCCCCCGGGAGACTGGAAAGGAATCGGAACATCCCCAGATGATCCAGAGTCCACAGCAAACTACGCCACCACCAAGGATCTCAATGGAATGAGATGGACCATGGTACCCTTCCCTCTACCTAGGAACTAGAATGGGGATAGGGAAAGGATGGGGAAAGGAGGAAAGGG
>NC_091384.1:8209387-8371887 GCF_038502225.1 Cherax quadricarinatus | reverse complement strand
ACCTAGTTGAGGTTGCAGGGGTGGAGTCCAAGCTCCTGGCCCCGCCTCTTCACTGGTCGCTACTGCATCCTACTCCACAAACTTGACCATTATGGTATAAGAGGCCATGCGCTTGCATATTTCAAATCTTACCTTACTAATAGGTATCAGTACGTCACCATTAAAGACACAGCATCAACAACACAGCCACTTGATACTGGAGTTCCGCAGGGAAGTGTCCTTGGTCCCCTGCTCTTCCTCATATACATCAATGATCTTCCAAACGTATCTCGACACCTGAACCCCATTCTCTTTGCTGACGACACGACTTATGTCATCTCTCACCCTAATCTTGCCACCCTCAACACCATTGTTAACGAGGAGCTGATCAAAATATCGACTTGGATGACAGCCAATAAACTTACGCTTAACGTTGACAAAACCTACTACATTATGTTTGGTAGCAGAGCAGGAGATGCACAAATTAACATTAAGATTGACAACACTCTAATTGCCAGGCATAATGAGGGCAAATTCCTAGGCCTATACCTCGACAACAACCTGAACTTCAGCACTCATATCCAACACATAACCAAAAAAGTATCCAAAACGGTTGGGATCCTCTCCAAGATACGATACTACGTGCCGCAAACTGCCCTTCTCACACTATACCACTCACTGATTTATCCATACCTCACCTATGCTATCTGTGCTTGGGGGATCAACTGCAGCAACACACCTAAAGCCAATAATCCAACAAAAAGCTGCAGTAAGAATAATCACTAAATCCCATCCCTGGCAACACCCCCCCCCCACTCTTCATAGATCTAAACTTACTCCCTGTTCAGTACATCCACACTTACTACTGTGCAATCTACATCTACAGGACCTTAAACTCCAATATCAACCTTGACCTAAAATGCTTTCTTGATAGTTGTGACAGAACCCACAGGCATAACACCAGACACAAACATCTCTACGACATTCCCCGTGTCCGACTAAACCTTTACAAAAATTCAATGTATGTCAAAGGCCCTAAAATCTGGAACACCCTACCTGAGAACTCTAGAACTGCAGACACATTCATCACCTTCAAAACTACCATTAGAAAACGCGAATACCACCTGGTGGTTCACACTTACACTCACTCACCCATTTGACCATAAACAGAAATATCAATCTCAATCTCAAAATAATGAATCTTAACTAGTCATAAGTTGGCCTGTGATACTCCAATACTGAAACTATGTATAGTGCCATAACAAAAGCATTCACATTGCTAAACTCACAAACTAGTATTTAGTCACTTAGCCATAATACCAGCTTACCTCATAATTTTGTAATATTTTAAACTTAAGATTTAATATAAGTCTGCCCGAAATGCCTAGCCATGCTAGGTGTTCTAGTGGTACACTCTGTAATGCCTAGCCATGCTAGGTGTTCTAGTGGTACACTCTGTAATGCCTAGCCATGCTAGGTGTTCTAGTGGTACACTCTGTAATGCCTAGCCATGCTAGGTGTTCTAGTGGTACACTCTGTAATACCTAGCCATGCTGGGTGTTCTAGTGGTACACTCTGTAATGCCTAGCCATGCTAGGTGTTCTAGTGGTACACTGTAATACCTAGCCATGCTAGGTGTTCTAGTGGTACACTCTGTAATACCTAGCCATGCTAGGTGTTCTAGTGGTACACTCTGTAATGCCTAGCCATGCTAGGTGTTCTAGTGGTACACTCTGTAATGCCTAGCCATGCTAGGTGTTCTAGTGGTACACTCTGTAATGCCTAGCCATGCTAGGTGTTCTAGTGGTACACTCTGTAATCATTATTTTACTACATGTAAACCACACAATAACCAAATTCTGTAAACTCAGCATTGTAATCCTTATAGAGAATAATCCTTATAGGTGTGTGTGTACTCACCTAATTGTGGTTGCAGGGGTCGAGACTCAGCTCCTGGCCCCGCCTCTTCACCGACCGCTACTAGGTCCTCTCCCCCTGCTCCATGAGCTTTATCATACCTCGTCTTAAAACTATGTATAGTTCCTGCCTCCACTACATCGCTTGCCAGACTATTCCACTTCCTGACTACTCTATGACTGAAGAAATGCTTCCTAACATCCCTTTGACTCATCTGAGTCTTCAGCTTCCAATTGTGACCCCTTGTTTCTGTGTCCCATCTCTGGAACATCCTGTCTCTGTCCACCTTGTCTATTCCACGCAGTCCTCTTCAAGGGGGGCTCCTTGGCGTGGTGAAGAGGCTCTTGGTCTGAGGAATTAGACCTATCGGTCTTCTTCCTCAGACCGAACCTAATTACCCCCCAATCTCCCCTCCCCTATCCCATCCTCCCCTTTTTCCTTTCCTCCTCCTCCTCCCCACTCCTCCCTTTTTTTGTTGTTTTAATATGTTTATTATGCACCCCATACCCATCCTGTGGGCGGTAGTCAAAAGATTACAGAGGTACATAATTGGTCCAGGGACTGGGCCTCAAAGTTTTGATAGCTGAGCAAGTTACAGAGGTAATGAATTCACAATTTACAAAGGTAATGAACTCACAATTTACAAAGGTAATGAACTCCAGGTAGGTCTAGTCACAATCATGACAAGTTACAAAGATATTTACAGATTACAGAGGTACACAATGGGTCCAGGGACCGGGCTCCAAAGTTTTGATGGCTGAACTAGGTACAAGGTAATGAACTCACAAGTTACAAAGGTAATGAACTCACAAGTTACAAAGGTAATGAATACTGTAAGAATGGTTACTTACGTTTATACATGGCTGCAATCATGAACAAATTTTAGAGTAATGAGCAATTCACACTTCCACACCCGGTCACAACTGTAGTGAGTTATTGGTGCAAATGTTGATTGCTGAGTCTCTCTCTCTCACACACACACACATACAAATTCATACACACACACACATAAACACACACACACACACACACACACACACACACACACACACACATACACACACACAAACTCATACACACACACGCACACACACTCATACACACACACACACACACACTCATACACACACACACTCATACACACACACACACACTCATACACACACACACTCACACTCACACACACACACACACACAAACACACATACACACAAACACACACACACACACACACACACACACACACACACACACACACACACACACACACACACACACACACACACACACACATGCACATATGTGGTAATGCTTTATTTACAGCTAGCAAAGTCAGGGTATTTCTCCAGAATGGTCTGTAATATACCACTGTGGATAAAATACTTAGCCATTTCTTGAACACTTCTGAGTGAGTTGTTTCTAAATTCATTAATTTTATCACACTCCAGTACATAATGACGCAAGGTGTGACAATAATCCATCTGGCAAAGTTTACATTTCGTTTGGTCTACATCTGGTGGTGGTGATTTAACCTGCCAAAGATACTTGTAACCCAGCCGGAGCCGGGCGGTAGTGACATCCAAGAGTCTGCTTATTTTGTTGGATGCACCATAGACATGTGGCTCCTCCTGCATGATAGAATGATGATAGATGGACTCACTGGTGTCAATCTCCCTGAGCCTTAAGTCCATAAAATTCAGCTGAAGTTCTTTTCGTATTATTGTTCTCAAACTACTACCTGACAAGCCAAGATTGTAATCTACTCCCTCTTTGAAAGCATACAGCTTAGCCAATTTATCAGTTCTATCATGCATCTGAAGACCAATGTGAGATGGAATCCACAGCATGTGCACTCTGACTCCACTGTCCACAATCCTACCATACCTGTGTCTGGCTTCTGACACAAGCATGCCACAATTTATGCTTAATGAGTTGAGAGCATTTATGGATGACAGAGAATCAGTTACAATTAAACTGTCAATCTTTGATACATAGATGCATTTCAGTGCAAGGAGTATGGCAAACAGTTCTGTCTGAAGGGTAGAGGCCCAATTATTGATGCGTGCTCCAATTTCTTTAAGAGAGCCATCACTCTGTACGACAACAACAGCACTACCAGCTGCACCAGTGGATTGGTGAACAGAACCATCAACGTAAATAATTTGCGAGAGTGTGTGCTGTGTGACTAAGTTATCAATACAGCTTAAGGCCTCATGTTTGGCTTCAAGGCGAAGTTTTGGTTGTGATTTAAGAAGTAGTTTGGGGGGAAATGGAGGAAAGGTAGTTTGGAATGGGGTAATATTCCATGGAGCGGAGAAGTGCCGCTGTTGCCTTACTTGACATAGATCATGTATCTGATTCATGCGGAGGTCGGTTCCAGTCTTTTCGATCCATCTGGAGGAGTGTTCACCAGTGCTGAGGAAAGTTTGGAGGGCTTCTGTGCAGGGGTTTGAATGAGCTTGCCTGAGCATTCCTCCCTTTTGCCCTTCCTCTTTTTGTCCTTTGGGATTTCTCCCACAGGCGCGCTAGTTCCTAGGTAGGGGAAAGGATACCGGGGTCCATCCCATTCCGTTGAGGTTCTTAGCGGTGGCGTAGTTTGCCGTGGAATCTGGATCGCCTGGGGATGTCCCGATCCCTCTCCGGTATCCTGGAGTAGCTTTGGGTGTCTTTCGGGCGACGAGTGTATCTCTGGAAGCCACCTTTCGGATTCCGGGGGTGGTGGCCGAAGGAGGTATGCTTTGTGGCGGATATCCGGCCGCCCTCTCTTTTGTCCACCGAGGTAGCTCGGCAGATGTGAGGTTGCTATCCCGGATTGTTAGTTTACTAGCATGATGGGTAGGGTATGGCACGGGTTCCATGCTGCATCTGCGCTACTTGCGGTGCTGAGGTCCTCTTGGGCGCGGAGGGAGATTTCTGGCCCTTTCATTCCTCCTAGGAACTATCCCTCCCCGGTCCCCCCTTTTTTTATTCTTTTTTTTATTTTTATTTTCTTTTCTTCTTTCTTTTTTTTTCTTAAAAACAAAAAGAAAGAAGTAACCTAACCATGGCAGCCCTAGTCCATGAACCTGGTACCCCCGGGCCCCTTCTTGATACCGCACCCCGTTCTGACCCCGCCTCATCTTTGGACCACTCTTCAGACATTCCTCATGCCTCTGTACCTATTGCCGGTGCTGTTTCCTCACCCGCTTCAGGTACTGAGGCCTCGACTGACTCCTTCGATTTATCGGACCTTCGCTCTCCTCTGACTATGCTTCCGGCCTCTCCCTCTACGGTGCGGCAATTTTCAAATCGCCGACCCGTTCCACGTCGGACCAACTCTGGTCCCACGCCTAAACGCCAACGACAATTACCTGCTGATGATACTTCTCCACCTTCTCGTTCTTCTCAGAAACGATCGACACGTCCTTCACTACCTTTCCACGCTCAGTTTCAGACTGAACAATGGACTAAATTCTTCACTTTACGACCAACTTCCTCTACTGCCTATCTTTCTGACCATAGTATTGGCAAGGCACTCCTACGCCATGTTGGTAAAGATATTTCTTTTCATGCTCTTAAGAGCGGTACGTGCATCATTACCGTACAGAATGCTACCCAGGCTCATGAGCTCTCTCGTCTTTCCCATATCGATACTGTTCCTGTCACTCTTGAAAAACATCATTCCCTCAATTCTTGTAGTGGTACCGTCATTCTGCCCCATACCATAGTTCAACAAAATTTCCAGACATGTGGCACTGACATTCTTGAACAGCTGGAACTCCAAGATCTCCCAATCCTCAAGGTAGACACTTACGTTCTTCCTGCCCGTGGGCGGAGACGATACCCTAGCAATGTGGCTCGTTTAACTTTTGACAGCCGAGAACTCCCATCCTCAGTTTATATAGCAGGACATCGGTTACAAGTTCGAAAGGTGATCCCTACACCACAACAGTGTAGAAATTGCTGGCGATTTGGCCATCCAGCGAAATATTGCAGATCTATCGCCGAATGCCCAGTCTGTGGTGCCGATGACCATTCTAATACGTCTTGCAATCGATCTCCCTCTTGCCTTAACTGTCATGAGGCTCACCCTTCGTACTCTCGCCGTTGTCAGGTCTATTTAAACGAGCGGGAAATCCGTTACCTCAAAGAGACAGAAGGTCTCCCTTATGCCATGGCAGTTTCTCATCTCCGCCTCCAAGGGAGACTCCCACGTGTTTCTTATTCCCGTGTTTCAAAACGTCCCCCCACTTCTGGTATCCCATCTTCTACACCCACCTCTGTGGTTACCTCTCCCATAATCACTCCTGTATCTAATCCTTTTGCTGTCCTCGGCTCAGACGTCCCTACTTCAACGCCTCAGTCTAATCTCGCTTCTTCGAGTTCTCTCTCACAAGCCTCAGTATCGACGAGACCTCGTACGACACCTCCTCCCAATCGTCCCTCTACTTCTCAAAAGTCAAAAAAAGGTCCGTTAACACCTCCTACCCATCCTCCACCTCCTCATTTTACCCTCCCTGTCTCTGTCCCTGGTTCTTCCCCTCTCACTGGCTCAGTTACAAGTGTAGAGGTTCACCCTCCTCCTCGTACTGTACCTTCCTCCCCTGTTCCCTCCCAAGTTTCTTCCTCTTCTGCCACCTCCCAGGTTCCTGCCTCTTCTGTCCCCTGCCACGCTTCTCCAGTTCCCTCCACCCTTTCGCCCCCCCTACCTTGGTACAGTCCAATACAGTTCCAATCTTTACTCATCCTCCCCCTACCATTCCCAATATTGTCTCCCATACGACATCTCTGAATTCCGAAACACTTGAAGCAATCTCTGAATATATTGCAGAGACCAAACCATCAATGGACACTGATCCACCTTCCGCTCTTTCTCTCTCCTCTGCTCCATCTGCGCAACTCCTTTCTTCACAGCGCACCGTTCCTTCGCTGCTTGAACGTTTTCCACTGCCTCCGCATGTGGACTTTTCTAACCCTTCTAGTCCGTAGGAACCCTTACCTGCGGATTTCAAGTATCTTTATCATTGCCAATCATGGCCTATTTACAGTGGAATATACGCGGCCTCAGGGGTAATCGGGGTGAGCTTCAGATGTTACTCTCCCAGTTTGCCCCTGTTGGTGTTTGCTTACAGGAACCAAAATTACACTCTGCTGTTATTTCTCACATCTCAGGCTATAATTTATTGTATTCTTCAGATCCTTTTCCTGATGGGACCTTTAATGAAAGTGCCCTTCTTCTCCGCACTGATATTCCGTACCATCAGCTATTTGTTCATACTTCGCTGCATTACACAGCAGCCCGTATCCACTTACATAGGTGGTATACGCTCTGTTCTTTATATCTCTCTCCTTCTCGGGCATTATCTATTCCGGATTTTGCCTTCCTTGTTTCGTCATTACCGCCACCGATTCTGTTACTTGGTGATTTTAATGCCCACCATTTCCTCTGGGGGGGGTCTCACTGTGATTCCCGTGGAATTCAGTTAGAGGCTTTTCTTGCCACCCACCCCCTCCATGTTTTAAATACAGGTACTCACACCCATTTTGATCCTCGGACTCATACTCTCTCTTGCATCGATCTCTCAGTCTGCTCTTCCTCCGCCGCATTAGACTTCACTTGGTCTGTTCTCCCGGACTTACATGACAGTGATCATTTCCCAATCATTCTTACTTCCCCTTCATATTCGCCACCTCTTCGCACCCCACGCTGGCAATTTAATCGGGCAAATTGGAACCTTTACTCACACCTAACTGTTTTTAAAGAGGTTCCTTCTTCGTCCTCCATCGATGAGCTTTTACACCTCTTCTCGTCCTCCGTTTTCACTGCAGCTTCTCATTCTATACCCCAAACTTCGGGCAGGCATTCTCAGAAATGCGTGCCTTGGTGGTCTCCTGCTTGTGCTCGTGCAGTACGTTTGAAACGCGCTGCATGGGGCAGGTACCGGTACAATAGAACCACAGAGCGACTCCTTGATTTTAAACAGAAGCGTGCGATCGCTCGCCATGTCATCCGTGATGCTAAACGCACTTGCTGGCGAGATTATGTCTCCACCATCACCTCTGCTTCCTCTATGAGTGCAGTCTGGAAAAAAGTACGAAAACTGAGTGGTAAATATTCTCCTGACCCGGCTCCTGTTCTGCGGGTTGCCGGTGTTGATATAGCAAACCCACTAGATGTTGCCAATGAAATTGGCAATCATCTGGTCCGTATTTCTCAGGGACTCCATCTATGCCCCTCATTTCTTTCCTCAAAGTCTGCCAGAGAGTTAGCACCCTTGGACTTTTCTTCTCTCAGAGAAGAACAGTATAATGTGCCTTTTACACTTCAAGAACTGGAGGCAACACTCTCAGCTTGTCGATCATCGGCAGCTGGGCCCGACGACATTCATATTCGTATGCTACAACATTTACATCAGTCAGCCCTTGCAGTCCTATTACGCCTTTACAATCTTATTTGGTCACAAGGAGTTCTTCCACAGCTGTGGAAATCCGCCATTGTTCTCCCTTTCCGCAAACCAGGCACTACGGGACATGAAACCTCCCACTATCGTCCCATTGCTCTTACCAGTGCAGTTTGCAAAGTAATGGAACGCCTAGTAAATAGACGTTTAGTGTGGTATTTAGAGACACACAACAGTCTCTCCACTCGTCAATATGGCTTTCGTAAGGGACGTTCTACCATAGACCCCTTACTACGCTTGGATACGTATGTTCGTAATGCCTTTGCGAATAACCACTCAGTTATTGCCATATTTTTTGACCTTGAGAAGGCATATGACACAACTTGGAGGTATAATATTTTAGCCCAAGCCCACTCCTTAGGCCTTCGAGGCAATCTACCATCCTTCCTTAAGAACTTTTTAACTGACAGGCATTTCCGTGTTCGGGTTAATAATGTGCTCTCCCCGGACTTTATCCAAGCTGAAGGTGTCCCCCAGGGATGTGTTCTGAGCACAACACTTTTTCTCCTTGCTATTAATGATTTGGCCTCTAGTCTTCCATCAAATATTTGGTCATCACTCTATGTTGATGACTTCGCTATTGCCTGTGCAGGCGCTGACTGTCACCTCATTACAGTTTCTCTCCAACATGCAGTCGACCGTGTTTCCAATTGGGCCACCACACGTGGGTTTAAATTTTCCAGCACTAAAACCCACCAAATCACTTTCACTAGACGCTCTGTCATCTCCGATCATCCTTTGTACCTCTATGGCTCCCGTATCCCTGAACGTGATACAGTCAAGTTTCTGGGCCTCCTCTTTGATCGTAGGTTATCCTGGAAACCTCACATTACCTCTCTGAAGGCAACTTGTCACAGCCGGCTGAACCTTCTTAAAACCCTTGCTCATCTTTCATGGGGAGCTGATCGTCGAACCCTCCTTCGCCTACATTCCACCCTTATTTTATCGAAACTTGATTATGGTGACCAGATCTATTCAGCGGCATCTCCTGCTACTCTCTCTAGCCTTAACCCCATTCATCACCAAGGATTACGTTTATGCCTTGGTGCTTTTCGCTCTTCCCCTGTCGAGAGCCTCTATGCAGAAGCGAACGTTCCATCCTTATCCGATCGCCGTGATGCCCATTGCCTGCGCTACTATGTACGCTCTCATGATCTCCGCAATCCTTCCATTTATAGAATGGTCACTGATATTAGTAGACATTCTTTATTTGTTCGCCGCCCCTGTTTACTCCGTCCCTTCTCTCTTCGCCTTCATTCGCTCTTGTCTTCTCTTCAACTACCACCTTTCTATGTACATGTAGCATCTCACTTTTCCCTACCCCCCTGGGAAGTTCCAGCTGTTCGAGTCTGTTCTTTCTCCCTCCCTTGCTCGAAAGCCCAACTGTCTATGGTCGCTTCCCGCTCTCTTTTTCTTGACCACTTTCACTCTCATTCTCATGCCATTGCTGTGTACACAGATGGCTCTAAGTCTTCTGACGGCGTAGGATTCGCAGCAGTGTTTCCGGACAGCATCGTACAAGGGCATTTACTATCTTCGGCTAGTATTTTTACTGCTGAATTATATGCCATCCTTACAGCACTTATCCGTATTGCATCTATGCCTGTGTCATCATTTGTGGTTGTCTCAGACTCCCTTAGTGCTTTACAGGCTATACAAAAATTTGATACACCTCACCCCTTAGTCCTCCGTATCCAACTTTGGCTACGCCGCATCTTTACCAAGCATAAAGATATTGTTTTTTGTTGGGTCCCTGGTCATGTTGACGTACAGGGCAATGAACAGGCAGACACTGCTGCGCGGTCAGCAGTACATGACCTACCAGTTTCTTATAGAGGTATTCTATTTACGGACTATTTTACTGCAATATCTTCCCACCTTCACACCCGTTGGCAACAACGTTGGTCTACTATGCTCGGCAACAAACTTCAATCTATTAAACCGAGTATAGGTTACTGGCCGTCTTCTTATCACCAGTGTCGAGGTTGGGAGACTACTCTCTCCCGTCTTCGCATTGGCCATACTCGTCTTACTCATGGATATCTCATGGAGAGGCGTCTTGCTCCTCTCTGTGAGAATTGCCAAGCTCCATTATCAGTCAGCCACATTCTGTTGGACTGCCCACTTTATCAACGAGCACGCAGAATTTACCTCTGTCGTCGTCTTCGCTCCGCTGCTCTCTCTTTACCTTCCCTTCTCGCTGATGGACCCACCTTTCATCCGGACTCTCTCATTGACTTTTTGACAACAACTGACTTACTTCACAAATTCTGATACCTTCAGCCCTTTCTACTTCAATCTCTTGCTACCCTCTACCCCCGTACTATCCCCTGCCCCGCTGTTTTCTGTAACCTGCTGATCATCCCCCCTCCCTTCTGCCATCCAATTCCCTTGCTTCCTTCCCTACCCTGCAGCGCTGTATAGCCCTTGTGGCTTAGCGCTTCTTTTTTATTATAATTTTGATGTATAATATTATAATATGGGGGTAAGAGGAGGGAGTTAGTAGGTAGGGGAGAGGCAGGCGAGGTGGTAGGAGTGAGATGATTAGCGGAGGTAGGTAGGTAATGACAGGTCAGTGGTGACCACCACGACACTCTCATTAACTCTACACTACTCACTAACATATGCCTCGCCCACTCTTCACTCACATAAACATAATAAAATATAAGAAAAAAGAATAAATAACGGGGACAGTGAATATTACTATTCTACTCAAACACAGTTTATTATTAAGTCTTTGTACAATAATATATTTGGGAACAGGAGAACATTATTGTGGTTTAGATAAATGTGGTGGTACACATAAGCAGTGAGACAGGGAATACAATTAGCTTGGCGAAGCAGAATATAACTTACAATATAGCACAGAGGACAGTTCACTACAGGAACTAAGCCACAGGTCCCAAGACCTACACAGCACGAGTACTGCGCCAACCCAGTACTCTGCCCAATGCCTCCAACAGTCTCCTCCAGAGACTTCAGTAGCCTTCTCCCGAGCCCTGCACCCCAGCAGCAGCTCCGCTCGAATCTCTGCTCAGGAGCTCTGCACTCCAGCAGAAGCTCCGCTCGAATCTCTCTACTCAGCTCTTCCTTGGGCTTTTATGGTGGTCCAAGCACCCTCCACAACCACGTGTACGACCTGACGCCTAGGTCTGAGGCGTCAAGAACAAAAGACCTCAGACGTGGGCGTGGCTACAGACGTTTGCCAAGGCAAGGTGTGACCATATAATTGGTTAAATTAGGTCTCCTCAGAGACCTCACAAGCCCAGCTGGACTACATCACACCTGGACCCATTACGTACCTCCGTAATGTTGATGTACAGTCCCTGGACCCATTATGTACCTCTGTAATGTTGATGTACAGTCCCTGGACCCATTATGTACCTCTGTAATGTTGGTGTACAGTCCCTGGACCCATTATGTACCTCTGTAATGTTGGTGTACAGTCCCTGGACCCATTATGTACCTCTGTAATGTTGGTGTAAAGTCCCTGGACCCATTATGTACCTCTGTAATGTTGGTGTACAGTCCCTGGACCCATTATGTACCTCTGTAATGTTGGTGTACAGTCCCTGGACCCATTATGTACCTCTGTAATGTTGGTGTACAGTCCCTGGACCCATTATGTACCTCTGTAATGTTGGTGTACAGTCCCTGGACCCATTATGTACCTCAGTAATGTTGGTGTACAGTCCCTGGACCCATTATGTACCTCTGTAATGTTGGTGTACAGTCCCTGGACCCATTATGTACCTCTGTAATGTTGGTGTACAGTCCCTGGACCCATTATGTACCTCTGTAATGTTGATGTACAGTCCCTGGACCCATTATGTACCTCTGTAATGTTGATGTAAAGTCCCTGAACCCATTATGTACCTCTGTAATGTTGATGTACAGTCCCTGGACCCATTATGTACCTCTGTAATGTTGGTGTACAGTCCCTGGACCCATTATGTACCTCTGTAATATTGATGTACAGCCCCTGGACCCATTATGTACCTCTGTAATGTTGATGTACAGTCCCTGGACCCATTATGTACCTCTGTAATGTTGGTGTACAGTCCCTGGACCCATTATGTACCTCTGTAATGTTGATGTACAGTCCCTGGACCCATTATGTACCTCTGTAATGTTGGTGTACAGTCCCTGGACCCATTATGTACCTCTGTAATGTTGGTGTACAGTCCCTGGACCCATTATGTACCTCTGTAATGTTGGTGTACAGTCCCTGGACCCATTATGTACCTCTGTAATGTTGGTGTACAGTCCCTGGACCCATTATGTACCTCAGTAATGTTGGTGTACAGTCCCTGGACCCATTATGTACCTCTGTAATGTTGGTGTACAGTCCCTGGACCCATTATGTACCTCTGTAATGTTGGTGTACAGTCCCTGGACCCATTATGTACCTCTGTAATCTTTTGACTACCACCCACAGGATGGGAATAATAAACATATTAAAGTAAAAACTTTATTGATGAATAAGACACATGTACAACACCTGGGTGTCTTTATTGATGAATAAGACACATGTACAACACCTGGGTGTCTTTATTGATGAATAAGACACATGTACAACACCTGGGTGTCTTTATTGATGAATAAGACACATGTACAACACCTAGGTGTCTTTATTGATGAATAAGACACATGTACAACACCTGGGTGTCTTTATTGATGAATAAGACACATGTACAACACCTGGGTGTCTGTATTGATGAATAAGACACATGTACAACACCTGGGTGTCTTTATTGATGAATAAGACACATGTACAACACCTGGGTGTCTTTATTGATGAATAAGACACATGTACAACACCTAGGTGTCTTTATTGATGAATAAGACACATGTACAACACCTGGGTGTCTTTATTGATGAATAAGACACATGTACAACACCTAGGTGTCTTTATTGATGAATAAGACACATGTACAACACCTGGGTGTCTTTATTGATGAATAAGACACATGTACAACACCTGGGTGTCTTTATTGATGAATAAGACACATGTACAACACCTGGGTGTCTTTATTGATGAATAAGACACATGTACAACACCTGGGTGTCTTTATTGATGAATAAGACACATGTACAACACCTAGGTATCTTTATTGATGAATAAGACACATGTACAACACCTGGGTGTCTTTATTGATGAATAAGACACATGTACAACACCTGGGTGTCTTTATTGATGAATAAGACACATGTACAACACCTGGGTGTCTTTATTGATGAATAAGACACATGTACAACACCTGGGTGTCTTTATTGATGAATAAGACACATGTACAACACCTGGGTGTCTTTATTGATGAATAAGACACATGTACAACACCTAGGTGTCTTTATTGATGAATAAGACACATGTACAACACCTAGGTGTCTGTATTGATGAATAAGACACATGTACAACACCTGGGTGTCTTTATTGATGAATAAGACACATGTACAACACCTGGGTGTCTTTATTGATGAATAAGACACATGTACAACACCTGGGTGTCTTTATTGATGAATAAGACACATGTACAACACCTGGGTGTCTTTATTGATGAATAAGACACATGTACAACACCTAGGTGTCTTTATTGATGAATAAGACACATGTACAACACCTGGGTGTCTTTATTGATGAATAAGACACATGTACAACACCTGGGTGTCTTTATTGATGAATAAGACACATGTACAACACCTAGGTGTCTTTATTGATGAATAAGACACATGTACAACACCTAGGTGTCTTTATTGATGAATAAGACACATGTACAACACCTAGGTGTCTTTATTGATGAATAAGACACATGTACAACACCTAGGTGTCTTTATTGATGAATAAGACACATGTACAACACCTGGGTGTCTTTATTGATGAATAAGACACATGTACAACACATGGGTGTCTTTATTGATGAATAAGACACATGTACAACACCTGGGTGTCTTTATTGATGAATAAGACACATGTACAACACCTAGGTGTCTTTATTGATGAATAAGACACATGTACAACACCTAGGTGTCTTTATTGATGAATAAGACACATGTACAACACCTAGGTGTCTTTATTGATGAATAAGACACATGTACAACACCTGGGTGTCTTTATTGATGAATAAGACACTTGTACAACACATGGGTGTCTTTATTGATGAATAAGACACATGTACAACACCTGGGTGTCTTTATTGATGAATAAGACACATGTACAACACCTAGGTGTCTTTATTGATGAATAAGACACATGTACAACACCTGGGTGTCTTTATTGATGAATAAGACACATGTACAACACATGGGTGTCTTTATTGATGAATAAGACACATGTACAACACCTGGGTGTCTTTATTGATGAATAAGACACATGTACAACACCTAGGTGTCTTTATTGATGAATAAGACACATGTACAACACCTAGGTGTCTTTATTGATGAATAAGACACATGTACAACACCTAGGTGTCTTTATTGATGAATAAGACACATGTACAACACCTGGGTGTCTTTATTGATGAATAAGACACTTGTACAACACATGGGTGTCTTTATTGATGAATAAGACACATGTACAACACCTGGGTGTCTTTATTGATGAATAAGACACATGTACAACACCTAGGTGTCTTTATTGATGAATAAGACACATGTACAACACCTGGGTGTCTTTATTGATGAATAAGACACATGTACAACACCTAGGTGTCTTTATTGATGAATAAGACACATGTACAACACCTGGGTGTCTTTATTGATGAATAAGACACATGTACAACACCTGGGTGTCTTTATTGATGAATAAGACACATGTACAACACCTAGGTGTCTTTATTGATGAATAAGACACATGTACAACACCTAGGTGTCTTTATTGATGAATAAGACACATGTACAACACCTAGGTGTCTGTATTGATGAATAAGACACATGTACAACACCTGGGTGTCTTTATTGATGAATAAGACACATGTACAACACCTGGGTGTCTTTATTGATGAATAAGACACATGTACAACACCTGGGTGTCTGTATTGATGAATAAGACACATGTACAACACCTAGGTGTCTTTATTGATGAATAAGACACATGTACAACACCTAGGTGTCTTTATTGATGAATAAGACACATGTACAACACCTAGGTGTCTTTATTGATGAATAAGACACATGTACAACACCTAGCTGTCTTTATTGATGAATAAGACACATGTACAACACCTAGGTGTCTGTATTGATGAATAAGACACATGTACAACACCTGGGTGTCTTTATTGATGAATAAGACACATGTACAACACCTGGGTGTCTTTATTGATGAATAAGACACATGTACAACACCTGGGTGTCTTTATTGATGAATAAGACACATGTACAACACCTAGGTGTCTTTATTGATGAATAAGACACATGTACAACACCTAGGTGTCTTTATTGATAAATAAGACACATGTACAACACCTAGGTGTCTTTATTGATGAATAAGACACATGTGCAACACCTAGGTGTCTTTATTAATGAATAAGACACATGTGCAACACCTAGGTGTATATTAATAAGACACATGTGCAACACCTAGGTGTCTATTAATGAATAAGACACATGTGCAACATCTAGGTTTCTTTATTAATGAATAAGACACATGTGCAACACCTAGGTGTCTTTATTAATGAATAAGACACATGTGCAACAACTAGGTTTCTTTATTAATGAATAAGACACATGTGCAACACCTAGGTGTCTTTATTAATGAATAAGACACATGTGCAACATCTAGGTGTCTTTATTGATGAATAAGACACATGTATGGGTGGCCTGGTGGCTAAAGCTCCCGCTTCACACACGGAGGGCCCGGGTTCGATTCCCGGCGGGTGGAAACATTTCGACACGTTTCCTTACACCTGTTGTCCTGTTCACCTAGCAGCAAATAGGTACCTGGGTGTTAGTCGACTGGTGTGGGTGGCATCCTGGGGGACAAGATTAAGGACCACAATGGAAATAAGTTAGACAGTCCTCGATGACGCACTGACTTTCTTGGGTTATCCTGGGTGGCTAACCCTCCGGGGTTAAAAATCCGAACGAAATCTTATCTTATCTTATCTTACAACACCCTGGTGTCTTTATTGATGAATAAGACACATGTACAACACCTGGGTGTCTTTATTGATGAATAAGACACTTGTACAACACCTGGGTGTCTTTATTGATGAATAAGACACATGTACAACACCTGGGTGTCTTTATTGATGAATAAGACACATGTACAACACCTGGGTGTCTTTATTGATGAATAAGACACATGTACAACACCTGGGTGTCTTTATTGATGAATAAGACACTTGTACAACACCTGGGTGTCTTTATTGATGACTAAGACACTTGTACAACACCTGGGTGTCTTTATTGATGAATAAGACACATGTACAACACCTAGGTGTCTTTATTGATGAATAAGACACATGTACAACACCTAGGTGTCTTTATTGATGAATAAGACACATGTACAACACCTAGGTGTCTTTATTGATGAATAAGACACATGTACAACACCTAGGTGTCTTTATTGATGAATAAGACACATGTACAACACCTGGGTGTCTTTATTGATGAATAAGACACATGTACAACACCTAGGTGTCTTTATTGATGAATAAGACACATGTACAACACCTATGTGTTTTTATTGATGAATAAGACACATGTACAACACCTAGGTGTCTTTATTGATGAATAAGACACATGTACAACACCTAGGTGTCTTTATTGATGAATAAGACACATGTACAACACCTAGGTGTCTTTATTGATGAATAAGACACATGTACAACACCTAGGTGTCTTTACTGATGAATAAGACACATGTACAACACCTAGGTGTCTTTATTGATGAATAAGACACTTGTACAACACCTGGGTGTCTTTATTGATGAATAAGACACCTGTACAACACCTGGGTGTCTTTATTGATGAATAAGACATGTACAACACCTAGGTGTCTTTATTGATGAATAAGACACATGTACAACACCTGGGTGTCTTTATTGATGAATAAGACACATGTACAACACCTGGGTGTCTTTATTGATGAATAAGACACTTGTACAACACCTGGGTGTCTTTATTGATGAATAAGACACATGTACAACACCTGGGTGTCTTTATTGATGAATAAGACACCATGTACAACACCTAGGTGTCTTTATTGATGAATAAGACACTTGTACAACACCTGGGTGACTTTATTGATGAATAAGACACATGTACAACACCTGGGTGTCTTTATTGATGAATAAGACACTTGTACAACACCTGGGTGACTTTATTGATGAATAAGACACTTGTACAACACCTGGGTGTCTTTATTGATGAATAAGACACATGTACAACACCTGGGTGTCTTTATTGATGAATAAGACACATGTACAACACCTAGGTGTCTTTATTGATGAATAAGACACTTGTACAACACCTGGGTGACTTTATTGATGAATAAGACACATGTATAACACTAGTAGTGAGCTCAGGTGGGAGAGATAAATGATACCTGGAGAAAGTTCCGGGGGTCAACGCCCCCGCGGCCCGGTCTGTGACCAGGCCTCATGGTGGATTAGGGTCTGATCAACCAGGCTGTTACTGTTGGACGCACGGAACCCGACGTATGAACCACAGCCTGGTTGGTCAGGTACTGACTTTAGGTGCTTGTCCAGTGCCTTCTTGAAGACAGCCAGGGGTCTTGAAGCCAGCCAGGGGTCTTGAAGCCAGCCAGGGGTCTTGAAGCCAGCCAGGGGTCTTGAAGACAGTCAGGGGTCTTGAAGACAGCCAGGGGTCTTGAAGACAGCCAGGGGTCTTGAAGCCAGTCAGGGGTCTTGAAGCCAGCCAGGGGTCTTGAAGCCAGCCAGGGGTCTTGAAGACAGTCAGGGGTCTTGAAGACAGCCAGGGGTCTTGAAGACAGCCAGGGGTCTTGAAGCCAGTCAGGGGTCTTGAAGACAGCCAGGGGTCTTGAAGACAGCCAGGGGTCTTGAAGCCAGCCAGGGGTCTTGAAGCCAGCCAGGGGTCTTGAAGACAGTCAGGGATCTTGAAGCCAGCCAGGGGTCTTGAAGCCAGCCAGGGGTCTTGAAGCCAGCCAGGGGTCTTGAAGCCAGCCAGGGGTCTTGAAGACAGTCAGGGATCTTGAAGACAGTCAGGGGTCTTGAAGCCAGCCAGGGGTCTTGAAGACAGTCAGGGGTCTTGAAGACAGCCAGGGGTCTTGAAGACAGCCAGGGGTCTTGAAGCCAGCCAGGGGTCTTGAAGACAGCCAGGGGTCTTGAAGACAGCCAGGGGTCTTGAAGACAGCCAGGGGTCTTGAAGCCAGCCAGGGGTCTTGAAGCCAGCCAGGGGTCTTGAAGACAGCCAGGGGTCTTGAAGACAGCCAGGGGTCTTGAAGACAGCCAGGGGTCTTGAAGCCAGCCAGGGGTCTTGAAGCCAGCCAGGGGTCTTGAAGCCAGCCAGGGGTCTTGAAGACAGCCAGGGGTCTTGAAGACAGCCAGGGGTCTTGAAGACAGCCAGGGGTCTTGAAGACAGCCAGGGGTCTTGAAGACAGTCAGGGGTCTACTGGTAATCCCGCTTATGTATGCTGGGAGGCAGTTGAACAGTCTTGGGCCCCTGACACTTGCTGTATTGTCTCTTAACGTGCTAGTGACACCATTGCCTTTCATTGGGGGAATTCTGCATCTCCTGGTCGGTACTAGTCCCTCTAGGATTTTCCAGGTGTATATAATCATGTATCTCTACCTCCAGCGTTCCAGGGAGTACAGATTGAGGAGCTTCAAGCGCTCCCAGTAATTGAGGCGTTTTATCACAGTTATGTGCCGTGAAGGTTCTCTGTACATTTTCTAGGTCAGCAATTTCACACTTAATATACATTTGGAAAATCCTAGAGGGACTAGTACCGAACTTGCACACGAAAATCACTCACTACGAAAGCAAAAGACTTGGCAGACGATGCAACATCCCCCCAATGAAAAGCAGGGGTGTCACTAGCACGTTAAGAGACCATACAGCAAGTGTCAGGGGCCCAAGACTGTTCAACTGCCTCCCAGCATACATAAGCGGGATTACCCTTAGACCCCTGACTGTCTTCAAGACCCCTGGCTGTCTTCAAGATCCCAGGCTGTCTTAAAGATCCCTGGCTGTCTTCAAGACCCCTGGCTGTCTTCAAGACCCCTGGCTGTCTTCAAGACCCCTGGCTGTCTTCAAGATCCATGGCTGTCTTCAAGACCCCTGGCTGTCTTCAAGACCCCTGGCTGTCTTCAAGATCTCTGGCTGTCTTCAAGACCCCTGGCTGTCTTCAAGACGCTCGATGTATGCACAAGGCTTATTCCTCTAAGAAAAAGGAGGAGTAGATGTAAAATAGAAAGAGATAGGCGCTCCCTTTACAGGCGACGGAAAAGAATAACAGAGCGGCTAAAAGTTAGTTAGTTTAATATGTTTATTATGCACCCCATACCCATCCTGTGGGCGGTAGTCAAAAGATTACAGAGGTACATAATGGGTCCAGGGACTGGGCCTCAAAGTTTTGATAGCTGAGCAAGTTACAGAGGCAACGAATTCACAATTTACAAAGGTAATGAACTCACAATTTACAAAGGTAATGAACTCCAGGTAGGTCTAGTCACAATCATGACAAGTTACAAAGGTATTTACAGATTACAGAGGTACACAATGGGTCCAGGGACCGGGCTCCAAAGTTTTGATGGCTGAACTAGGTACAAGGTAATGAACTCACAAGTTACAAAGGTAATGAACTCACAAGTTACAAAGGTAATGAATACTGTAAGAATGGTTACTTACGTTTATACATGGCTGCAATCATGAACAAATTTTAGAGTAATGAGCAATTCACACTTCCACACCCGGTCACAACTGTAGTGAGTTATTGGTGCAAATGTTGATTGTTGAGTCACACACACACACACACACACACACACACATACAAATTCATACACACACACACATAAACACACACACACACACACACACACACACACACACACACACACACACACGGCTAAAAGAGGTCAATATATCTGAAATGCGTATTGAGACACTGGTCAGAGAAATAGCAAGCATCGAACTTAAGCTAAAGGAATCTTATAGGAGTCAGGAATCGCGGGAAGAACTAAAAGCCATAAATGAAATCGAAAGAAACCCAAAGTAATTCTTCTCCTATGCCAAATCAAAGTCGAGAACAACGTCCAGTATTGGGCCCCTACTTAAACAAGATGGGTCCTACACAGATGACAGCAAGGAAATGAGTGAGCTACTCAAGTTCCAATATGACTCAGTTTTTAGCAAGCCGCTAACCAGACTGAGAGTCGAAGATCAAAATGAATTTTTTATGAGAGAGCCACAAAATTTGGTTAACACAAGCCTATCCGACGTTATCCTGACGCCAAATGACTTCGAACAGGCGATAAATGGCATGCCCATGCACTCTGCCCCAGGGCCAGACTCATGGAACTCCGTGTTCATCAAGAACTGCAAGAAGCCCCTATCACGAGCTTTTACCATCCTATGGAGAGGGAGCATGGACACGGGGGTCGTCCCACAGTTACTAAAAACAACAGACATAGCCCCACTCCACAAAGGGGGCAGTAAAGCAACAGCAAAGAACTACAGACCGATAGCACTAACATCCCATATCATAAAATTCTTTGAAAGGGTTCTAAGAAGCAAGACCACCACCCATCTAGAAACCCATCAATTACACAACCCAGGGCAACATGGGTTTAGAACAAGTCGCTCCTGTCTGTCTCAACTATTGGATTACTACGACAAGGTCCTAGATGCACTAGAAGACAAAAAGAATGCAGATGTAATATATACAGACTTTGCAAAAGCCTTCGACAAGTGTGACCATGGCGTAATAGCGCACAAAATGCGTGCTAAATGAATAACAGGAAAAGTCGGTCGATGGATCTATAATTTCCTCACTAACAGAACACAGAGAGTAGTCGTCAACAGAGTAAAGTCCGAGGCAGCTACGGTGAAAAGCTCTGTTCACAAGAAACAACTCAGTCAGAAGTGTTCAAGAAATGGCTAAGTATTTTATCCACAGTGGTATATTACAGACCATTCTGAAGAAATACCCTGACTTTGCTAGCTGTAAGTAAAGCATTACCACATGTGTGCATGTGTGTGTGTGTGTGTGTGTGTGTGTGTGTGTGTGTGTGTGTGTGTGTGTGTGTGTACTCACCTAATTGTGCTCACCTAATTGTGGTTGCAGGGGTCGAGACTCAGCTCCTGGCCCCGCCTCTTCACTGATCGCTACTGGATCCTCTCTCTCTCTCTGCTTCCTGAGCTTTGTCATACCTCTTCTTAAAACTATGTATGGTTCCTGCCTCCACTACTTCACTTGCTAGGCTATTCCACTTGCTGACAACTCTATGACTGAAGAAATACTTCCTAACGTCCCTGTGACTCGTCTGAGTTTTCAGCTTCCAGTTGTGGCCCCTTGTCCGTGTCCCCTCTCTGGAACATCCTATCTCTGTCCACCTTGTCTATTCCCCGCAGTATCTTGTATGTCGTTATCATGTCTCCCCTGACCCTTCTGTCCTCCAGTGTCGTCAGTCCGATTTCCCTTAACCTTTCCTCGTACGACATTCCCTTGAGCTCTGGGACTAGCCTTGTTGCAAACCTTTGTACTTTCTCTAACTTCTTGACGTGCTTGACCAGGTGTGGGTTCCAGACTGGTTCTGCATACTCCAGTATGGGCCTAACATACACAGTGTACAGTGTCTTGAACGATTCCTTATTAAGGTATCGGAACGCTATTCTCAGGTTTGCCAGGCGCCCGTATGCTGCAGCGGTTATTTGGTTGATGTGTGCCTCCGGTGATGTGCTCGGTGTTATGGTCACCCCAAGGTCTTTCTCCCTGAGTGAGGTCTGTAGTCTTTGTCCACCTAGCCTATATTCTGTCTGCGGTCTTCTTTGCCCATCCCCAATCTTCATGACTTTGCATTTGGCTGGATTGAATTCGAGAAGTCAGTTGCTGGACCACATGTCCAGCCTGTCCAGGTCTCTTTGCAGTCCTGCCTCATCCTCGTCCGATTTAATTCTTCTCATCAACTTCACGTCATCTGCGAACAGGGACACTTCAGAGTCTATTCCTTCCATCATGTCGTTCACATATATCAAAAATAGCACTGGTCCTAGAACTGACCCCTGTGGGACCCCGCTCGTAACAGGCGCCCACTGTGATACCTCTTCACGTACCATGATTCGTTGCTGCCTCCCTGTCAGGTATTCCCTTATCCATTGCAGTGTCCTCCCTTTTACGTGCGCCTGATCCTCCAGCTTCTGCACTAATCTCTTGTGGGGAACTGTGTCAAAGGCCTTCCTGCAGTCTAGGAAAACGCAATCTACCCACCCCTCTCTCTCGTGTCTTACTTCTGTTACCTTGTCATAAAACTCCAGGAGGTTTGTGATACAAGATTTGCCTTCCATGAACCCATGCTGGTTTTCATTTATAATCTTGTTCCTTTCCAGGTGTTCGACCACTCTCCTCCTGATAATCTTCTCCATGACTTTGCACACAATACATGTCAGAGACACAGGTCTGTAGTTTAGTGCCTCGTTTCTGTTTCCTTTCTTAAATATGGGGACTACATTAGCTGTCTTCCATTTCTCAGGTAGTTGCCCAGTTTCAAGGGATGTGTTGAAGATTGTGGTTAGAGGCACGCACAGCATCTCTGCTCCTTCTCTAAGGACCCATGGGGAGATGTTGTCCGGTCCCATCGCCTTTGAGGTGTCAAGGTCACTTAAGAGCTTCTTCACCTCCTCCTCAGTTGTTCGTATGTCATCCAACACTTGTTGGTATATTCCCTCTTGATGTTGCCTGCTGTGCTGTCTTCCCACAGCCCTTCCTGTCTCTACTGTAAAAACTTCCTTAAATCTCCTGTTCAGCTCCTCACATACCTCCTGATCATTTCTTGTGAGTTCTCCACCTTCTGTCCTTAATCTGATCACCTGGTCTTTGACTGTTGTCTTCCTCCTGATGTGGCTATACAACAGTTTCGGGTCAGTCTTGATTCTCGATGCTATGTCATTTTCATACTGTCGCTGGGCCTCCCTCCTTACCTGTGCGTACTCATTCCTGGCTCTGCGACTGATCTCCCTATTTTCGTGTGTTCTCTGCCTTCTGTACTTTTTCCATTCTCTATTGCACTTTGTTTTTGCCTCCTTACACCGTCGGGTAAACCAGGGGCTCGTTCTGGTCTTCCCGTTGTTACTGTTGCCCTTGGGAATAAACCTTTCCACTGCCTCCTTGCATTTTGTTGTTACATATTCCATCATTTCATTTACTGGCTTTCCTGCCAGTTCACTGTCCCACTGGACCTCCCGCAGGAAGTTCTTCAACCCTATGTAGTCCCCTCTTTTATAGTCAGGCTTTTCCCATTCAACTCCTGTTATTCTTTCCACTTGCAGTTCTACTATGTATTCAAAGCACAGAACCACGTGGTCGCTAGCTCCTAGGGGACTCTCATACTTGATGTCCTCAATATCTGAGCTGTCCAGGGTGAACACAAGGTCCAATCTTGCTGGTTCATCCTCCCCTCTCACTCTGGTAGTGTCCTTAACATGTTGGTGCATAAGGTTTTCCAGCACCACGTCCAACATCCTGGCTCTCCATGTTTCGGGACCCCCATGTGGCTCCAGGTTTTCCCAGTCAATCTCCCTGTGGTTGAAATCCCCCATAACCAGCAACTTTGCTCTGCTGGAGTGAGCTCTTCTTGCCACCTCAGCAAGTGTGTCCACCATTGCTCTGTTGCTCTCTTCATATTCCTCTCTTGGCCTCCTGCAGTTCTGTGGTGGATTATACATCACTGCAATGACCACTTTGTGTTCCCCAGACTGAAGTGTACCTGCTATGTAGTCTCTTTCTCCCGTCTCATCTATTCCTTCCATTTTCTCGAATTTCCATCTGTTTTTTTACGACCAGAGCAACCCCACCTCCCCCCCTGCCCCTTCTATCTTTCCTCATGATCTGGTATCCTGGTGGGAAGATTGCATCTGTTATTGTCTCCATAAGTTTTGTTTCTGTAACTGCTATGATGTCAGGGGACTTCTCATTGATTCTTTCTTGCAATTCCTCATGTTTATTCGTTAATCCATCTGCATTTGTGTACCAAACCTTCAACTTCTGTTCTAATACTGTAACTGTGGTGCGGGGGGTGGAAACAGAGGGATCGGTGTGTGATGGTTTGGATTGTTCAGTTGCCTTGGGGGTGTCGTGGCTGGAGTCCTTCTGCAGGTGTTTCTGGGGGGTGCTATTGTCCTTCCATTTGATCCTGGATTATTGTGTGTGCGTGTGTGTGTGTGTGTGTGTGTGTGTGTGTGTGTGTGTGTGTGTGTTTGTGTGTGTGTGTGTGTGTGTGTGTGTGTGTGTGTGTGTGTGTGTGTGTGTGTGTGTGTGTGTGTGTGTGTACTCACCTAGTTGAGGTTGCGGGGGTCGAGTCCGAGCTCCTGGCCCCGCCTCTTCACTGATCGCTACTAGGTCACTCTCCCTGAGCCGTGAGCCGTGAGCCGTGAGCCGTGAGCCGTGTGTGTGTGTGTGTGTGTGTGTGTGCACTCACCTAGTTGAGATTGCAGGGGTCGAGTCCAAGCTCCTGTTAGTTACCATTTTGTCCTAGGCACATGTCGATTAGACACTAGGCCTGTTTGTGTGTGTGTGTGTGTGTGTGTGTGTGTGTGTGTGTGTGTGTGTGTGTGTGTGTGTGTGTGTGTGTGTGTGTGTGTGTAGTGTGTGTGTTAGTGTGTGTGTGTGTGTTAGTGTTAGTGTGTGTGTGTGTGTGTTAATGTATGTGTGTGTGTGTTAGTACGTGTGTGTGTGTGTGTTAGTGTTAGTTGTGTGTTAGTGTGTGTGTGTTAGTGTGTGTTAGTGTTAGTGTTAGTGTGTGTGTGTGTGTGTGTGTGTGTTAGTGTGTGTGTGTTAGTACGTGTGTGTGTGTGTGTGTTAGTGTGTGTGTTAGTGTGTGTGTGTGTGTGTGTGTGTGTGTGTGTGTGTGAGTGTGTGTGTGTGTGTGTGTGTGTGTGTGTGTGTGTGTGTGTGTGTGTGTGTGTGTTAGTACGTGTGTGTGTGTGTGTGTGTGTGTGTGTGTGTGTGTGTGTCTGTGTGTGTTTGCCTGTGAGTATGACTGTGAGTGACTACGTCAGTGTGTCTGTACGTGTCCTCAAGTACATGTGCTCACCTACAGATGTCACAGGGGTGTCGAGTCTCAGCTACAGACCCCGTCAAAATCAACACAAGCTAATTTATGTTACAAACAGAATAAGAATCAACTAGTATTTCTAGTTAATACGAATTAGTGCTAAAAAAAAGCTTAATATTTCAACACTGTTATACATACAGCGTGTTTCAAAGAGATGGACCTAATTTCAAAGCATATTGCGTTGAAATTGGACCCATAATTTGAAACAACTTGTATTGCTGTGTTGCCTTTTTACAGAGTCAAGTCACCACTGTACTAGAGTAGATTTAGCAGCGATCAGCGAAGAGGCTGGGCCAGGAGCTGTGAATCGACCCTTGCAGGGGTTCATAACCGGGGGTATCGATACCCCGAGGTCCTGAAATGCGTCCAGCTGCCATATTTGATGCCTCTCAAATTTCCTTATAATAGCAAAGAACTTAATAATTCGTTACCCTAGAAAAGTTTAACAAAAGTTCAAAATATGTTAACACGAGGAACTTACCTGAGGCAGCCTGAACACCCATCATGAAATGTTAACACGAGGAACTTACCTGAGGCAGCCTGAACACCCATCATGAAATGTTAACACGAGGAACTTACCTGAGGCAGCCTGAACACCCATCATGAAATCTCAAGAGTCAATGTTGGTTATTCATTTGTCAGGTGAAGTTGTGATGATCAGTGCCTCGGGTAGCACGCTACGTTTATATATACACACCTGGGTAGCACTGTACATTAATGCATCGGTGGGTAGCACTCTACGTTCATATATACACACCTGGGTAGCACTGTACATTAATGCATAGGTGGGTAGCACTCTACGTTTATATATACACACCTGGGTAGCACTGTACATTAATGCATAGGTGGGTAGCACTCTACGTTCATATATACACACCTGGGTAGCACTGTACATTAATGCATAGGTGGGTAGCACTCTACGTTTATATATACACACCTGGGTAGCACTGTACATTAATGCATCGGTGGGTAGCACTCTACGTTCATATATACACACCTGGGTAGCACTGTACATTAATGCATAGGTGGGTAGCACTCTACGTTTATATATACACACCTGGGTAGCACTGTACATTAATGCATAGGTGGGTAGCACTCTACGTTCATATATACACACCTGGGTAGCACTGTACATTAATGCATAGGTGGGTAGCACTCTACGTTTATATATACACACCTGGGTAGCACTGTACATTAATGCATAGGTGGGTAGCACTCTACGTTTATATATACACACCTGGGTAGCACTGTACATTAATGCATAGGTGGGTAGCACTCTACGTTCATATATACACACCTGGGTAGCACTGTACATTAATGCATCGGTGGGTAGCACTCTACGTTTATATATACACACCTGGGTAGCACTGTACATTAATGCATAGGTGGGTAGCACTCTACGTGTGTGTGTGTTTGTGTGTGTTTGTGTGTGCGTGTGTATGTATATGAGTGTGTGTGTATGTGTGTGTGTGTGTGTGTTTGTGTGTGTGTGTGTGTGTGTGTGTGTGTGTGTGTGTGTGTGTGTGTGTGTGTGTGTGTGTGTGTGTGTGTGTGTGTGTGTGTGTGACTCAACAATCAACATTTGCACCAATAACTCACTACAGTTGTGACCGGGTGTGGAAGTGTGAATTGCTCATTACTCTAAAATTTGTTCATGATTGTAGCCAGGTAATGTATAAACGTAAGTAACCATTCTTACAGTATTCATTACCTTTGTAACTTGTGAGTTCATTACCTTTGTAACTTGTGAGTTCATTACCTTGTACCTAGTTCAGCCATCAAAACTTTGGGGCCCAGTCCCTGGACCCATTGTGTACCTCTATAATCTGTTAATACCTTTGTAACTTGTCATGATTGTGACTAGACCTACCTGGAGTTCATTACCTTTGTAAATTATGAGTTCATTACCTTTGTAAATTGTGAATTCATTACCTCTGTAACTTGCTCAGCCATCAAAACTTTGAGGCCCAGTCCCTGGACCCATTATGTACCTCTGTAATTTTTTGACTACCGCCCACAGGATGGGTATGGGGTGCATAATAAACATATTAAACTAACCACAAGGCACAGTACTCGCTCCCATCTTGTTCCTCATCCTCATATCTGACATAGACAAGGATGTCAGCCACAGCACCGTGTCTTCCTTTGCAGATGACACCCGAATCTGCATGACAGTGTCTTCCATCGCAGACACTGCAAGGCTCCAGACGGACATCAACCAAATCTTTCAGTGGGCTGCAGAAAACAATATGAAGTTTAACGATGAGAAATTTCAATTACTCAGATATGGCAAACACGAGGAAATTAAATCTTCATCAGAGTACAAAACAAATTCTGGCCACAAAATAGAGCGAAACACCAACGTCAAAGACCTGGGAGTGATCATGTCGGAGGATCTCACCTTCAAGGACCATAACATTGTATCAATCGCATCTGCTAGAAAAATGACAGGATGGATAATGAGAACCTTCAAAATTAGGGATGCCAAGCCCATGATGACACTCTTCAGGTCACTTGTTCTATCTAGGCTGGAATATTGCTGCACACTAACAGCACCTTTCAAGGCAGGTGAAGTTGCTGACCTAGAAAATGTACAGAGAACCTTCACGGCGCGCATAACGGAGATAAAACACCTCAATTACTGGGAGCGCTTGAGGTTCCTGAACCTGTATTCCCTGGAACACAGGCGGGAGAGATACATGATTATATACACCTGGAAAATCCTAGAGGGACTAGTACCGAACTTGCACACGAAAATCACTCACTATGAAAGCAAAAGACTTGGCAGACGATGCAACATCCCCCCAATGAAAAGCAGGGGTGTCACTAGCACGTTAAGAGACCATACAATAAGTGTCAGGGGCCCGAGACTGTTCAACTGCCTCCCAGCATACATAAGGGGGATTACCAACAGACCCCTGGCAGTCTTCAAGCTGGCACTGGACAAGCACCTAAAGTCGGTTCCTGACCAGCCGGGCTGTGGCTCGTACGTTGGTTTGCGTGCAGTCAACAGTAACAGCCTGGTTGATCAGGCTCTGATCCACCAGGAGGCCTGGTCACAGACCGGGCCGCGGGGGCATTGACCCCCGGAACTCTCTCCAGGTAAACCCCTGGCTGTCAAGACCCCTGGCTGTCTTCAAGACCCCTGGCTGTCTTCAAGACCCCTGGCTTTCTTCAAGATCCATGGCTGTCTTCAAGATCCCTGGCTGTCTTCAAGATCTCTGGCTGTCTTCAAGACCCCTGGCTGTCTTCAAGACCCCTGGCTGTCAAGACCCCTGGCTGTCTTCAAGACCCCTGGCTGTCTTCAAGACCCCTGGCTGTCTTCAAGACCCCTGGCTGTCTTCAAGACCTCTTGCTGTCTTCAAGACCCCTGGCTGTCTTCAAGACCTCTTGCTGTCTTCAAGACCCCATTGATAAAGCTTGATAAAGCTCCTGGAGAGCGAAACGTTGCCACAATAAATGTCACATTAGTTGCACTTGTGTCCTTTTACTTTACATATTTATTAATTGTGGATTCATTTTCATAATTCTTAGATGTTCAATTAACTAGTTCCATGATATCTACAATTACTGTTGAGTTGCTGAGGAAATCCATCTGTATTTTTGGGTTACCATAGTTTGCCAGATAATGCTGCATATTTTGTATCACGAGATGGAAACCTTCTTCATTAAAAATAGTATTGAGCATGTTACACCAGCCCCATACCATCCATCATCAAATGATCTGGCAGAGAGGGCAGTAAGGACATTGAAGGTTTACACAAACATTTGAAAGGATTTCTCAATACCAGACTATACGTATATTATTTGTGGTTTAGGTAATACATTAATTTATTCTGCTGGTTCCTAAGTGGTTGTTGCATTACAGCCAGGTGTGCAGGCCATAACTACACCTGTATAAATAATAGGTTCTAGTAGTGGTACTAGTAGTAATATCAGTAGTGGTACTAGTAGTGATACAAGTAACGGTGCTGGTAGTGATACTAGAAGTGATGGTAGTAGTGGTACTAGCAGTGGTAGTGGTACTAGTAGTGATAGTAGTAGTGGTACTAGCAGTGGTAGTGGTACTAGTAGTGGTAGAGGTACTAGGTGCTACTGAAAGCAATACGAGACAGTAAGGTCCGTTGACCATCAACTTTGCCTCTGACATTCAGACAATAGTTGAGGTAGACTCCATCACTCAACTTCTGTTTCACTTTCAACTGAGCTCCGTCAAACAGGTCAACTCCTGCCAACCCTTCCACTCGGAGTGAGTGAAACGTTGCAACATCTTCAACTTGTTTAGTTGATCCAATCTGGAAAGGATAAGTGATGATGTTACAGATCTGGAAGAGGGAAGTACAGTGCCTGTACTCTGAAGGATGAATATTATTATAATCATCATGGGGGGAGCGCTAAACCCATTGGATTATACAGCACAAGTGGGATGAGGGGATGGAAGGTATTCAGGCTCAATTTAGGGAACTGGAGCACAGATCCAATTCCCTAGATCAAGAGCCCCTCACCAGTGTCAAGGAACCTCCCTTGAGAGGTCTGAAGAGTGAGTGAGGATGTCACAGTTCTGAAGGTGGGAAGTACAGTGTCTGTACTCTGAAGGATGAGTCACAGTTCAGTGTCATCCGAACAGTGATGTCAACAAGCTTCTGCCATTACATTGAATGAATAATGGTAAATGGGTTTCTTCTTTTTGTGTGTGTGTATTTAAGTAATTAAATCAGACCTATTAAAAACCCAGGCCTCACCATCCTCGCAATAATCCTCAAAAATCAAATATTTCCACTAATTTGAGGCAGATTTCAAGCAGCTTCCATTCCTGAAACCAACCAAAGTCTTCTCTAATTCAGTATCTTCCATCCTATCAAGCAAAAACCAAGAAAGTCAATAAAACCATAAAAACCATCCTAGAAAACCCCTCAAATTTGCTATTTTAAACCAAACACAAGGTCATTATATTGCTTTTCTCATCATGTACTGCATGAGGCAGGACCTTTTTTTATACAGCCTCTCCTCACTTAGCATCGTACTCGTTTACCAACGCCTCAGACTTACAATGGGCTCGCTGACCATTATTCATACGTAAATAATGTATACTAGAGCTGATTTCCTCTATTCTGTTTATTTCAATATACAGTACACTATTGTATAAACGTTTAAAAATATATCAGAAATGTTATAAATGGTGCAAAGGTGACATTAACCCGTAAACGGTCCAAACGTATATATACGTTTTTTCAACATTTGAAAGTATGTAAAAAAAGTTGATCTTCTTTTTGTTTTTCTACATTTGAGAATGTGTAAAAAAACTCTAATCTACTTTTTTTTTTGTTATATTTGAAAATATGTAAAAAAAGCTTAGATCTACTTTTGTAGGACTACACATGTGAACGTAGATCTGCTTGGACCGTTTACGGGTTAAAACAATATCAAAGATGGTTGACACAAACCCACTACCATTATAGTATGCTCCTCACTTAGCGACAAATTAGTTCAACAACGAGGTCTCAGGAACAGAACTTCGTCGTTAAGTGAGGAGAAGCTGCACAGCACACACACCACACAGACCCATTCTCTCATAACCAGACTTAAGTTTACCGCTCACAGCTCATCTGAGCGAGGTGAGCTTCAGACGCAGGTCTATGTGAGGGAGTCGGGCATCACTAACATGGGTCGACGAACCAGACAGTGACAGGGTTAAATAAAACACAAAAGCCTTGAAATAAGGAATAAAACATAGCAAAAGAAAGGACCTTTTAGAAAATTTATATAAATTTTATTTCTCGCAACAAATCAATGAAAGATTATATAAAAGCATTGAACAAAAGTGTATCCCAGGCTTTACAGTCAGTTCTCTTATAAAGCTCCCCTATATACAATCAGATCTCTTATAAAGCTCTTCTATATACAGTCAATTCTCTTATATAGGTCTTCTATATACATTCACTTCTCATGTAAAGTTCCTCTATATACATTCACTCCTATAAAGTTCCTCTGTATAGTCAGTTCTCTTATAAAGTTCTGCTATATACAGTCAGTTCTATAAGAGACTTGACTGTATTGTACCTGTGACCAGGTTACTCCCAGGTTACAGGTCGTCCCCTTACCGACTGCCAAGTCAACCAGGTTGTTACTATTATTAACGACCCACAGGCCTACATGACCATTGTAACCTGCCTGGTCAAGCAGGTTGTTAGTACTAGCGACCCACAGGCCTGCACAACCCTCCCACCCACGAACAAGTCACTAGTCCATTTTCCACTCATAATTGCTCAGTGACAAAGTCAATTTTCATAAGTAATCAACCAAACAAGTTTCTGTTACTGCTTACAAGAGATGACTGGGTTATTTGTACACCTTAAGGCTACAGTGAACCCTCATAATATACCTCTGTACACTTAATTTATTGCAAAAATTATTAACAAGAAATATGTTAAAAGTACAACTTAACCAGTGTATTGTTCCCATAATTGTAAAAGTTCATTATATTAGAATGCACTGTAATATGAGTTTACACACTAAACCACCCACCTTAAAACTACATGTCCTAATATTAAGTACATTATCCTGTAATATAATTATTGTGCATTTCCTGAAAATAAACGATATCTGGGAAGGATAACACTGTACACCGATGTACAAGAATATTACAGTATTGCACTTGTGTGTTTTTTATAAGTACTAAGTCACTACGTCCGGTTAAGAGACCGAGGGACGTTGCTTAAGACAGCAGCGTCCCGCACCCAGACACCAACACCAGAAAAAGAGGATATGAAATTGTTTTTTTCTTTTTACATTTAGTAATTTATACAGAAAAAGTTACTAGCACCTTGCTGAGAGCACTTATATAATTTATACAGCAGATTAAAGTCAACTTGCTGTGCTTGTGATCTGATTTAGGGATAGTCATGGCCAGGAAAATGTTTTCCATATCTTGCAACTCAGTCATCAATATACTGATGGTACTCAGTACTGATGGGCAATGAATAAGATGCATGTGCAATGCTGGCAAGATTTAAGATTAACATCACTGCACCACACTTACAACAGTAAATACAACACCATCGCACTCGCCACGGTAAAACTCTAATGTATGCGCTTCATGTGAATTCATACTGCATTAAGGTGTGAAAAAGTTACAACAGTTCAGGAAACTGAAAATTAAATTATAGATCGTTGTTTCTAAACAAAGGTGTGGCTGGTGTATATCAGATTACAGGTGATCCTTGACTTACAATAGTGCAACTTAAGGTATTTCAACTTTACGATGGTGTAAAAGCAATTACTACTTTGGAGACGAAACTCAAAAATAATTACCCAGCATGAAGGCAGTAGCCCAAGATAATTACCCAGCATGAAGACAGTAAGTCCAAGATAATTACCCAGCATGAAGACAGTAGTCCAGGATAATTACCCAGCATGAAGACAGTAAGTCCAAGATAATTACCCAGCATGAAGACAATAAGTCCAAGATAATTACCCAGCATGAAGACAGTAGTCCAGGATAATTACCCAGCATGAAGACAGTAGCCCAAGATAATTACCCAGCATGAAGACAGTAAGTCCAAGATAATTACCCAGCATGAAGACAGTAAGTCCAAGATAATTACCCAGCATGGAGACAGTAAGTCCAAGATAATTACCCAGCATGAAGACAGTAAGTCCAAGATAATTACCCAGCATGAAGACAGTAAGTCAAAGATAATTACCCAGCATGAAGACAGTAAGTCAAAGATAATTACCCAGCATGAAGACAGTAAGTCCAAGATAATTACCCAGCATGAAGACAGTAAGTCAAAGATAATTACCCAGCATGAAGACAGTAAGCCCAAGATAATTACCCAGCATGAAGACAGTAAGTCCAAGATAATTACCCAGCATGGAGACAGTAAGTCCAAGATAATTACCCAGCATGAAGACAGTAAGTCCAAGATAATTACCCAGCATGAAGACAGTAAGTCAAAGATAATTACCCAGCATGGAGACAGTAAGTCCAAGATAATTACCCAGCATGAAGACAGTAAGTCCAAGATAATTACCCAGCATGAGGACAGTAAGTCCAAGATAATTACCCAGCATGAAGACAGTAAGTCAAAGATAATTACCCAGCATGAAGACAGTAAGTCCAAGATAATTACCCAGCATGAAGACAGTAAGTCCAAGATAATTACCCAGCATGAAGACAGTAAGCCCAAGATAATTACCCAGCATGAAGACAGTAAGTCAAAGATAATTACCCAGCATGAAGACAGTAAGCCCAAGATAATTACCCAGCATGAAGACAGTAAGCCCAAGATAATTACCCAGCATGAAGACAGTAAGTCCAAGATAATTACCCAGCATGAAGACAGTAAGTCTGTAACTTCTGTTAATTTATTTACTTTTCAATACTGGTATTTGGTTAGTTACTGGTAATTATTTGTTTATTTACTTAGTGACAGTAGTTATTTATTTACTTATCATATCAAATTCATTTTTGACTTACGATATTTTCAACTTACAAGTTCATCACAACGTACCTCCATTGTACGTTGCAGACCACCTGTACAGTCGTTTGTAAACAAAGAGACACAGCTGGTATATAATTTCATCTCTACCTCTTCCAGTGCCACCAGTATTAGTTAACTCTAGGGTCTACTCAACAACCATGCTACACTGGTGAAATCGTGCACCAATAAAGCCAGCCAAGTGTTGCACATGGCTCTTATTAAGTATAAACTATGTGAAAAAGTGTACAGTAGGCCTGCTACAATGTAGGCCTAATCAATACTGGTAGGCCTGCTGCAATGTACAGCAGGCCTACTGCAGTGCATCCATTCTTACATAAAATATAAAACAATCCACTAAATTAGAACACAAAGAAGGCAGTCAATATCACATACACTGTGAACTCTCTTACAAAAATTCTGCTATACAGTGTGATTTTCTGTAACAGCAATTGAAACATTTCATCCAATATTGAATAACAGGAGCAATGAAGGCCTATGCTTGCATTATTTAATTCTGGATGTATTGTTTCAATAGCATTTCTGAAACATTGCACTATATAGAGCTTTATAATAGAGCTGACCATAATCCAAAGTTCTGGACTCTTGCAAAAGCATATTTCTTTAATGGTTGCATGATGAGCAGAGCAGATCTAGACTGTCTTACAGGTCAGCAGTCTGACTCATCATATAAACTGTTAAGGAAGTTAATGATATCCCATGTCTTAAGCAAATACATGCATGTCTTAAGCAAATACATGTGTTATATTTTGACTCCAAAACTTGTACAAGAATGGTATACAATACCAACAAGATGAAACTAAGACATATATGCAACATCTGGGCATCTCTACTGTAGATGTTTCGCCATCCAGTCTACAATAAAGATGCCCAGATGTTGCATATATGTCTTAGTTTCGTCTTGTCAGTATTGTATACCATTCTTGTACAACTTGTCAGACACTGCAACATCACGACATCTACTACTACAACTAACCCATCTCTTTGGGTAGGACCTACTTCCACTGGGGAATCCCGCCTACCAGACTATGCCCTTGTCTGCTACATGTCCCCTTTCCACCTGACATTAGTATAAAAGCGCCAGGCTCCTTGCTTCTGCTTCAGAATCTCCACGACTACGGTGCTCTTCGCACCTACTCCTAGGTTGAGGGACTGATTACCTCATTTTCTGTATATAGTTTTACTATCTTCAAGTTATGTCCTGGAATTTGTATTGATAAAGCCACTGGTGGGCAAAACGTCTACAATAAAGATACCCAGATGTTGCGCATGTGTCTTAGTTTCACTCCAAAACTTGCATGGATTAGGTTTCTGGATGTCCTGTGAATTTACAACCCATTAGACCTACTAAATTCTGCCTGCATAATAAATTTTGTTTCAGATTTAGGCTGACTGTGTTTCAGACTGTGTTTCTTATTGTAACATCAACTCGCTTATAAAGCTATTAGGCACACTGAAGTTTCTCATAAATGTGACTGATAAAGTTCATCCAGAACTGAACAGCAGGTGATATAAATTCATTTCTACATCGTATTCAATTCTGAATGTACTTTTCAATCATGTTTATAAAAAAAAACTTTATACAGAGGAACTTTATGAGTGAACTACTCTATTGCTTCAACCTTATTGTTTCTGAAGAATGACAACAACAAAAAAAAAGAGAGACCTGGGAGTAGGTTGGTAGACAGCAGCTGCCCAGGGAGGTACTACTGTCCTGCCAAGTGAGTAAAACGAAAGCCTGTAATTGTTTTACATGATGGTAGGATTGCTGGTGTCTTTTTTCTGTCTCATAAACATGCAAGATTTCAAGTACATACATGTTGCTAATTCTGCTTACACTTAGGTCACACTACACGTCCATCTATAAGCATAATATATACACACCTCTCTGGGTTTCCTTCTATTTTCTTACTAGTTCTTGTTCTTGTTTATTTAGTCTCATCTCAGTGGTGAAGTGGAACAGAATTCTTCCTCCGCAAGCCATGTGTGTCATAAGAGGCGACTAAAATGACAGGAGCAAGGGGGTAGTAACCCCTTCTCCTGTACACATTACTAAAATTAAAAAGAGACTTTTGTTTTCTTTTTGGGCCACCCGGCTTCAGTGGAATACAGCTGGGAGAAGAAAATTCAGTAAATTCATTGTGGACAAAATCTGCTTGATTTTCAATTTATGGGTCATGTACCAAAAAAATAATCATGAAAAGAAAAACATAAATATCTCGAGCTTTTCACAGGACTGTCAATAATAATACTGGATAATCGAAGTATGCAAATTTGGGCTCCCAATTGTGACTACGATGGCAGTAACACCACCTTCGCATATATTATCGTCTGATAAAAATCCAGTTGAGCTTTGTTAAATAATGTTCATTGGTTACTACTGGACATAATCACCAAGCTTCCTGAGGTACTGATCCCAACACATTACCAGCTTGTTTATGTCTTCCAGATAGAATTCTGCTGGTCGATTACATAGCCATCGACTCACGGTATTCATCACATCTGTGCGAGAACACTGTCCTCCCAGGAACATCTCCAGAAGCCATAATGGATGGACATTGCTGGGAGTGAGATCAGGGTGGCAATTATACTTCAACCAGGAAAAACAATGTAAAAAACCTTCTATCTGCCTTCGTAAAATCACTGACATTAACCAAGTGTAAAGTAAATCAACATGGGATGTACATGAATGGTATACAAAACCGACAAGATGAAAATTAGACACATGCAACATGTGGGTATCTTTATTGTGGATGTTTCACCATCCAGTGACTTTATCAATACAAATTCAAGGACACGATTTGGAAGACAGTAAAACTATATACAAAAGATGAGGTAATCAGTCCTTCAGCCTTGGAATTGGTGTGAAGAGCACCGTAGTCGTGAAGAATCTGGACCACAGGCAAGGTTAGGTTAGGTTTGTCAGGAAACAGGAAGAGTGTTTCCTGACACGGGTCTTAGTCAGACGATGACCCGCTGTTGGAGCTTTTGGTCATCTGGCCAAGGCTTTCTGATGGCTTACCAGTAAAAATTATGGTCATAGTTATACGGTGGAACCTCAAATGTCAAACTGCTCCCAACTCAACCAATTATGTAAGTGTATTTTTCTAAGTGTTTTTATAAGTGTACAGTGGACCCTCGCCTAATGAACACATCGCATAACGTTAAATTTGCCTAACGATACATTTTAACGCTAACATTTTGCCTCGGCTAACGCTAAAACACTCGCCTAACGATATTCGTTCTCGGGTACCAATTAATATCGTTAGGTGAGGGTCCACTGTACTTTTGAGGGTCTGAAATGAACTAATCTAATTTGCATTATTCCTGATGGGAATAAATTCGCTCGGTAACGGCACTCAAACAGCCGTCTGGAACTAAGAAAGTTCAATATTTGAGGTTCCACATCAGATTCTTCATGACTAAGGTGCTCTTCACACCAACTCCAAGACTAAGGGACTGATTATTTCATTTTATGTATATAGTTCCACTGCCTTCCACTCACGTCCTTGAATTTGTAATGACAAAGTCACTGGATGATGAAACATCTACATCCTGTTGTTGCATGTTGCACATGCAACACCAGGATGTTCCATAACAATTATAAACACATAAAAGGCCACTTGGGAACAACAATAACCATCAATCATGTTAGCTTATATCTGCAAAACTGACTCCAACATACATACATACATGTGTGCACAGTGCAAAGGTGATACCAATAGAGCATACAGGCACACTTGTACAGATGCACACACGTGTACACACAACAGTTAGCTCTCTCATAAACCTCCGTTTAGTGCAATTTTTTCATACATGCGACTGAAAAAGCATATTGAAAACTAAACGGCATAATACGAAGCCTTTCCATACATTTTTCTATTTGCAATGAATTTCTAAATCAAATTTATGAAGAACTGCACAACACAGGACCTATATAAGAGAACTTACTCTATATATAAAACAAATAGAAAGACCTCTTTTAAGGCCTACCTTGCTGACAAGTTAATTAATAAAGCATTTTCTTTTATTAGCAAGAATAATCAGGACAAAAGCAAAACAAGCACAGGAAAAATTGAGAGGATTAAATGAGGTGCGACTGGTCATCCAAACAACCAATTAAAAACTGAATAAATCCAGACTGAAGGATTTATATTCACCAAGAGCTCTGTGGAAATTATGCACAATAGGAGTGAGGTAAGGAGAGCTGTAGAGCTTTACCAGGAGAATGTTCGATCAATTTAACTGACTTTATAAAGCTCTACCTGGAGGTGTAACAACTTAATTAACTTTATAAATCTATATAAGGGAGGAAATACCATTAAAACCTAGACATAACTAACCCCTTTGTAATAGAATTCAAACATAATGGATAAAATATTTGGCCGGATAATTGATTAATGCAACAAATCCAGTTTGCTGCACTCGACTGACAATGGAGATTTTTCTCCATTATCAGTAGTGTGTGACTGACGGACTCTCCATGCAAGGAGCCCAGTCCGTTGCACCTTGTATTTAGATACAGCGAATCTTGGATTAAGCAAACACTCATCTACCCCCTTCCCCTTATAGTTCAGTATACTGAGGTTTCACTGTACAGCAGTGAACAACACTCCTGTGATGGTGGAAGTTTTTACAATAATTTGGAGGTATGCAAGGAAGACTGGGTTAACCCTGGGGGGGGGGGGGGTTAACCCTGGGGATTATAAGCCAAGCAGTGTGGCTTATTTCTTTGGTTTTCTTCCTCTGAATGTGACTCACAATGGTTGGCTAACAACAAGGTACCTACTTACTGCTAGGTGAACAGGGCAGCAGGTGTAAGGTGGCTAACAACAAGGTACCTACTTACTGCTAGGTGAACACTGACAACAGGTTTAATACTTGTCCAGGTTAAAATCACTGTTCAAAACGTTCTAAAACAAAATCAAAACATGCAACTCTCATGCAACATTGAAAACATTCAACAAAAACATGAAAAAAAAAAAACATTCCATAAGTAAGGAACACAAACAGCACAAAAAAGTGACATTGGAAGCCAGAAACAACGACACAACTATGCACAGTATAAATCCCAGACCATGGGGGTTGTGGGGAGAACCCATGGGGGGGGAGAACCCATGGGGGGGGGAAGAACCCATGATGGGTGAGTCCTCAAACCCACCTGCCATGGGTTTCAGTCCTACCATTCTATTTCTTTTTTATGATTTCATAAGTCACGTTGCAGTATAAACAAAGCAGGGAACGGGTGGAGTTTGTACCCAGGGTGAGGGAGTGGTAACACTCCAGGCCAGTGTGTAAGCCACTGGGTCAGCTGGCTACAAGAAGATTCATACAACCAGGTATATTTATACACCATAGGGAGGTTAGTATGGGCCACTACTGTGACCACAAATGTAAGTTTTTACAGATGATTTTGCCACCGGTGGGAAGAAACCTCTTTCAGGTGCTTTAAGGCACCTGAAAGAGGTTTCTGTCCTTCTCATGGTCGCACCTGTTAACCTCCCTATGGTGTATAAATATACCCAGTTGAATGAATCTTATTGTAGCCAGCTGGCCATGTGGCTTACACACTGGCCTGAAGTGTTACCACTCCCTCACCCTGGGTACTAACCCCACCAGTTCCCTGGTTTGTTTGTGATCGTGTTTTTACAATTTCACAAATTGCAGTAAAAGTCTGTAAAAGTGTAAGGAAAAGAAATAGAACAAATATTAGGCCAGTTCTGTGAACACTTTGTTGTTCTTATGGTTCAAAAGCGACTTTTTTTTCGAAGATTTCTAGAGGCTTATCATGGAGTGAAATTATGATGGCTCTAGCCAATGGAAGTTTTTGTCTTCCTCAGGGAGCCAATCAGAAACTTTAACCTGTTTTTGGGAGGACGTGAGGAAGGTGACACATGAAGCAATGAAGGCCTAGGCAAAATATAAGTTTAAATTTTAAAGTGGTAAGCCAGTGGAAGGTCTTAGATGACCAGAAGCTCCAGCAACAGGTCATCATATGACTAAGACCACTGTCAGAAACACTTGTCCTGTTTCCTGGCAAATCTTACCTAACCTAGCCTAAACTAATTTAATTAAACTGAACTAAACTAACCTAACCTAACCCAAATTAGCCTAACCTAACTCAAATTAACCTAACATAACCTAATTTAAACTGAATTAACCTAACTTAACCCAAATTAACCTAACCTAGGCTTGAGAGAGGCTACTTCCTAATCACTCATGAACAGAAATAACAACAAACCTCATTTTCAAAATTTCCCCAAAATAACACAATTACCGCTTTGTAACGTACCAGAAGACCCTCGAATGCTCTCCATGATTTCAGTGAGATTAATGATGAAAAAGCAGAGCAGAAAGGACATTAGAAAGCTTAACTGCCGGCCTAGGAGTGCTTGAGAGAGCTTTACCGATAATGCAACTAACAATTTCTATCACAAAATTATAGACGAGAGAACACCACGTGTTCAACACCATTACCTCTAAATAGGCAACTACACAAGCACAAATGCTGAGAAACAATAATCTATGAGTAATTAGCTTCCTAAAAGCTAAGAGTAAGTACAAACTGGTTTATAAAGCTTAAACTTTATTTGCAGTCAGTTATCTCATAAAGCTCCTCCATAAATGCAATTGAAAAGGTACAACCAAGATTGGCTATCACATTGAGAGCTTTATACTGCCTTCTGGTCAATTCTGGATGAAGCTTTTCAATCGTATTTATACAAAAAAGCTCACTCTATGCAGAGGAGCTTTATAAGAGAGCTGAGTGAAGTACATTCAATAACAAGAGCGAATTAAGATGACTGGGCGACATAATGACAATGAGTACTGCAGTACCGAGGCTTAGAGAAAACTTTAACACAATTAACTCTAATTTGACTGAAACATTGTGTTGCATAAGCTTGCTCAGCTTGACACAAGCGATGTTTCACAACAAGCTTGTACCACAATGTTCACTCAGGTCAAGGCTGGCAGTACAGTACCATGTGGGAAGTGCTTCAGTTTTTGTACTTGCCACAAATACCCCACCATAATTCATACCATATTTTTGAGGAACAAAATCGACCATGCCATACAAAATTCTGTGCCATACCATGCCCTTCCATTGACTTTGTGGAACAGTACAGTATTCTATCTTTTTTTTATGTACCGGACGCAAATATCGTACAATAACTTTGTACTGCACTTTCTAGCAAAAAAATCTACCGTACTACTCATTCTGCCAATTTTGCTTAAGCTTAATCTATCACCCCCCCAATTAAAGCTCATTCCATAACTTGTTTTCTTGGTTATACCGTTGGTACAAAGTCCTTTCAATCCAGTCTGTCCAGTCGTGCCTCTGTATTGCTCCATCCAATCAACCCCACTGAGCAGTTACAACTTGAGTCTGTTCTTAATATTGAGGCAGAAATTGATGTACAATCCGTCGGCAAGCTTTTGCTTGACCTTCCGCTGAGGTTCATCAAAAATGGTGACTCCTTCAAGTCCCTCCTCTTCCAGTTTGTCACCGATCTCTACACTCTTGCCACTGGTGCCGACCTCCTTGTCGGCGCCCACCTGTAAAAGAACGAGCTGGTGAGCGGCATCCTGGAAAAAGAGTAAATCTAGATGAACCAAGAGATTATAAACATGATTTGTAAACGACATTTATGCGAGGTAATACTGACAGTAAACCATTAATTATCCAGCCTAGGGTCGGATGACTTTAAAATGAAGTCATTTTAGTGTTGTCTTCTTCATGAGTGGTACACAATACCGACAGGATGAAAATTAGACACGTGTTACATTTGGGTATCTTTATTGTTTATGTTTTGCTATCCAGTGACTTTATCAATACAAATTCAAGGACATGATTGGAAGACAGAAGAACTATATACAAAAGATGAGGTAATCAATCCCTCAGCCTTGAAGTAGGCATGAAGAATCTGGAGCACAGACAAGAAGGCTGGCACTTATATACTGGTGTCGGGTGGTAAGGGATGGATAGCAGACGAAGACATTGTCACTGGTAGGAGGGATTCCCCAGTGGAATTAGGTCATACCTGGGGGATGGGTTAGTGGTAGTGAAGAAGGTTGTGATGGCCTCTGAACCAAGATTCTATGATGTTGCAGTGTCTGACAGGTTGTACATGATTAATATACAATACCAACAAGATGAAAGTTAGACATACATGCAGCATCTGGGTATCTTCATCTTGTTGGTATTGTATACCATTAATGTCCAACTTGTTAAACACTGCAACATCATAGAATCTTGGGTCGGGAGACATCTCCACAACCTTCTTCACTACCACTAACCCGTCCCTTGAGTATAACCTCCTTCCACTGAAGAATCCCATCTACCAGTGACAATGTCTTCGTCTGCTACCCATCCCTTACCATCTGATAAAAGTATATAAGTGCCAGCCTTCTTGTTACTAAATGGCTAAAACTATGAGACCGTAATTTCTAAAGAAGTGGACCGGTAAGCCAATGGAAATCCTCGGTCAGATGACCAAAAACTCCAACGGCGGGTCATCATCTGACTAACACCCGAGTTGGGAAACACTCTTCCTGTTTCCTGACAAACCTAACCTAACCTTGCCTGTGCTCCAGATTCTTCATGACTACGGTGCTCTTCACACCAACTCCAAGGCTGAGGGACTGATTACCTCATCTTTTGTATAAAGTTCTACTGTCTTCCAATCATGCCCTTGAATATGCACTGATAAAGCTACTGGATCTTGAAACATCTACGATAAAGATACCCAGATGTTGCACATGTGTCTAATTTTCAAAATAAGGTGTATATCTCTTTATAGTATAGTTCAATTTTTTGTGAATGCGACTGAGAAAGTACATCAAAAATTGAATAGCATGTGAAAGGCCTTTGTAATTCATGCTGGTCAGAACTGACTGTATAAAGGAGCTTTAAAAGAGAATTGACTGTATATGGAGGAGCTTTATAAGAGAACTGACTGTATGTGGAGGAGCTTTATAAGAGAACTGACTGTATATAGATTAACTTTATAAGAGAGGTGACTGTATATAGAGGAGCTTTATAAGAGAATTGACTGTATAATAAAACAAGGTTTACTGTATATATTACAACACTTGCCAAAGAATATATTAGAAAAATAAAAAATCATATAAATTTATTAATACAAAGAAAAAATAATAATAATTTACTAATGTATAGAAAAAAATCATAAATTTATTAAAACAAAAAATCATATAAATCTGGACGAGAAATAAAACATAAAACTGAAGATAAGTGGTGGAAAAATATCAGTATCAATACTGACTCCTTTTGATGGTACAGAGGAGCCTCGTTTTTCATTTGCCCTGGTTTTCGTCGAATTCGGTTTTCGACGACTTTCTTCGTCAAAATTTTGTCCCAGTTTTCGTTCAACACCTCGGTTTTCATCGGTCCGCCGTACCAAATGTGTCCGCCTGCTCATGCCCACACAAAGCATCCCATGCGCTCTGAGTCAGTCTGGCTTAGTTTCTCGTCGAGTGAGCATTACCCTGCGCATTCATCCAAAACATTTCATAATAATCCATTGTTTTTTGTGCTTGTTTATCGAGTGTGACTGCTTTAAATAAGCCATCATGGGGCCAAAGAAAGTTCAAAGTGCCAGCCTTTTGATAAAGAAGGCAAGAAACACGAAGTCCATGGGGTTGGATGTGAGTGGCCAGGATGTGGAAGAGTTGGTGGACGACCACAGGGAAGAGCTAACCACTGAAGAGCTCTTGAAGGCAGCCAGGGGTCTATTGGTAATTCCCTTTATGCACAGTGGGAGGCTGTTGAACAGTCTTGGGCCCCAGACACTTAGTGTTTTCTTTTAGTTTCCTTTTAGTGTACTTGTTCTATCTAGGCTGGAATATTGCTGCACACTAACAGCACCTTTCAAGGCAGGAGAAATTGCTGACCTAGAAAATGTACAGAGAACCTTCACGGCACGCATAACGGAGACAAAACACCTCAATTACTGGGAGCGCTTGAGGTTCCTAAACCTGTATTCCCTGGAAAGCAGGCGGGAGAGATACATGATTATATACACCTGGAAAATCCTAGAGGGACTAGTACTGAACTTGCACATGAAAATCACTCACTACGAAAGCAAAAGACTTGGCAGACGATGCAACATCCCCCCAATGAAAAGCACGGGTGTCACTAGCACGTTAAGAGACCATACAATAAGTGTCAGGGGCCCGAGACTGTTCAACTGCCTCCCAGCATACATAAGGGGGATTACCAACAGACCCCTGGCAGTCTTCAAGCTGGCACTGGACAAGCACCTAAAGTCGGTTCCTGATCAGCCGGGCTGTGGCTCATACGTTGGTTTGCGTGCAGCCAGCAGTAACAGCCTGGTTGATCAGGCTCTGATCCACCAGGAGGCCTGGTCACAGACCGGGCCGTGGGGGCGTTGACCCCCGGAACTCTCTCCAGGTAAACTCCAGGTAAACCAGTGGCACCCCTACTTTTCATTGGGGATATTTTACACAAATCACTCGTAGGTAATGATTTCTGTGTGCAGATTTGGGACCATTCCTTCTTGGATTTTCCAAGTATAGATTATGATATATCTCTCTCACCTGCATTCCAGAAAGTATAAGTTAAGTGCTTCCAAGCATTCCCAGTAGCTGAGGTGTTTCATGGAACTTATACGTGCAGTAAAGGTTCTCTGTACACTATCTAGATTTGCAATTTCACCTGCTTTGAATGGAGATGTTAATGTACAGCAGTATTCCAGTCTAGAGAGAACAAGTGATTTGAAAAGGATCATCACTGGCTCGGCATCTCTTGTTTTGAACGTTCTCATTATCCATCCCATCATTTTCTGTGCAGTTGTGATCGTGGCACTGTTGTGATCCTGGAAAGTGAGATCCTCAGACTTTACTGCTCCCAGGTCCCTCACTTTATTTTTTTGCTCTATTGTATGATCAGAGTTTGTAGTATACTCCATTCTGTTTATTATTTCCTCCAGTTTTCCATAATGGAGTAGTTGGAATTTGTCTTCATTGAACATCATATTGTTTTCCATTGCCCATTGGAAAACTTGGTTTATATCTTCTTGGAGGTTAATCGTGTCCTCAATAGATGACAGTCTCATGCAGATCCTAGTATTGTCTGTAGAGGATGACACGGTGCTGTGGATTACATCTCTGCCTATGTCTGATATGAGGATGAAGAACAGGATGGGGGCAAGTACTGTGCCTTGTGGAACAGAGCTTTTCACTATGGCAGCTTCAGATTTAACTCCTTGCATTTGATTGCATACAAAGTTGAAGATCCATCTCCCCACTTTACCAGATATTCCTTTAGCATGTATTTTGTGCGCTATTACACCATAATCGCACTTGTCAGAGGCTTTTGCAAAGTCTTTGAATACAGTGGACCCCCGGTTTGCGATGCTATCGGTATCCGATAAATCCGGTAACCGATGAATTATATCGCAAAAAACTTGCCTCGGTTCCTGTTACAAAACCTGGTATGCGATGTGATTCGTACGAGACGTGTCCACGTGTGGCCTGAACTGCCCCGTGTGTGCCAGTGTTTACAAGCCAGCCAGTGTGCGCGCATCTAAGGATACATTCGGTACATTCCATATTATCCATATTATCACTGTTTTTTGTGCTTGTTTCTGCAAAATAAGTCACCATGGGCCCCAAGAAAGCTTCTAGTGCCAACCCTTCGAGACTAAGGGTGCTAATGACTATTGAAATGAAGAAAGAGATAATTGCAAAGTACAAAAGTGGAGTGCGTGTGTCGGAGCTGGTCAGGTTGTATAGTAAACCCCAATCAACCATCTCTATTATAGTGAGCAGGAAAACGTCAATCAAGGAAGCTGTTCTGCAAAAGGTGCAACTGTGATTACAAAACAGCGACCGCAAGTGTTAGAAAATGTTGAGAGATTGTTATTGGTGTGGATAAATGAAAAACAGATAGCAGGAGATAGCATCTCTCAAGTGATCATTTGTGAAAAGGCTAGGCAGTTGCATGATGATTTGGTAAAGAAATTGCCTGCAACTAGTGGTGATGTGAGTGAATTTAAGGCCAGCAAAGATTGGTTTGAAAGATTTAAGAATCGTAGTGGCATACATAGTGTGATTAGGCATGGTGAGGTTGCCAGTTCAGACCACAAAGTGGCTGAAAAATATGTGCATGAATTCAAGGAGTACATAGAGGCTGAAGGATTGAAACCTGAACAAGTGTTTAATTGTGACGAAACAGGCCTGTTTTGGAAGAAATTGCCAAGCAGGACCTACATTACTCAGGAGGAAAAGGCACTCCCAGGACATAAGCCTATGGAAAGACTGGCTTACTCTTCTGATGTGTGCCAATGCTAGTGATGATTGCAAAGTGAAGCCTTTATTGGTGTATCACTCAGAAACTCCCAGAGTGTTCAGGCAAAATAATATCCTCAAGGCTAATTTGTGTGTGCTGTGGAGGGCAAACAGTAAGGCATGGGTCACTAGGGACTTTCTATGACTGGTTACACCATGCATTTGCCCCCAATGTGAAAAATTACCTAATTGAAAAGAAATTAGACCTTAAGTGCCTCCTGGTATTAGACAATGCCCCTGGTCATCCTACAGACTTGGCAGAGCAACTTTCTGGGGACATGAGCTTCATTAAGGTCAAGTTTTTGCCTCCTAATGCCACTCCTCTCCTGCAGCCCATGGACCAGCAGGTCATTTCCAACTTCAAGAAACTGTACACAAAAGTTATGTTTGAAAGGTGCTTTGAAGTGACCACAGACACTCGATTGACTCTAAAGGAGTTTTGGAAGGATCACTTTAATATCCTCAATTGTGTAAACTTTATAGGTAAGGCTTGGGAGGAAGTGACTAAGAGGACCTTGAACTCTGCCTGGAAAAAACTGTGGCCAGAATGTGTAGACAAAAGGGATTTTGAAGGGTTTGAGGCTAACCCTGAGTAGCCTATGCCAGTTGAGGAATCCATTGTGGCATTGGGGAAGTCCTTGGAGATTAGTGGGGAGGATGTGGAAGAGTTGATGGAGGAGGACAATAACGAACTAACCACTGATGAGCTGCTAGATCATCTTCAACAGCAAGAGGCCAGACCTGAGGAAACTGCTCCGGAGGAGGGGATAGAGAAATTGAAGAAGTTGTCTACTTCAAAGATTAAGGAAATGTGGGCAATGAAAATCACCCTCAGACAGCTACTGCAAGCCATGTTGGCAACCTGTACAATGACACTGTTGTGAACCACTTTAGGAAAGTCATAAAGGAACGAGAGGTACAGGCCTCTATGGACAGATATGTTGTGCAACAGAAGTCCAGTGACTCTCAACCTGGTCCTAGTGGCATTAAAAGAAGAAGGGAAGTAACCCTGGAAAAGGACTTACTACCTCAAGTCCTAATGGAGGGGGATTCCCCTTCTAAACACTAACACCATCCACACTCTCCCCTCCTCCCATCCCATCAATCATCACCAGATCTTCATTAAAGGTAAGTGTCAATTATTCTATTGTTATTATTCTATTGTTATTGTTGTTATTGTAATTATTCTATTGCATTAAACTTAATATTTCATGTGGTAAAAGTTTTTTTTTTCATGTTTTATCACTGATTTCATCATTGCTTAGTAGCAGCGCTGTATAGTCCTTGTGGCTTAGCGCTTCTTTTTGATTATAATAATAATAATAATCATTGCTTAGTTAATCTTAAGTTAATTTTAAGCCAGCCCGTAATGCTATGCATAGTATAAGTGGCTTTGGCATACTGCTCATATCTGTATTTTTTTTGTACCTCTGTATGTGTGCACAAATTGGAAATAAATAAATAAATACTTTTGGGTGTCTTGCACGGATTAATTTGATTTCCATTATTTCTTATGGGGAAAATTAATTCTCTTTCCAATAATTTTGGTTTACGATGAGCTCTCAGGAACGGATTAATATCGCGAACTGGGGGTCCACTGCATTACATCTGCATTCTATCTTTCTTCCAGTGCATCCAGGACCATATCATAGTGATCCAGTAGTTGCGAGAGGCAGGAGCGAACTGCTCTGAACCCATGTTGCCCTGGATTGTGCAGTTTTTGGGAATCCAAGTGGTTTGCAATTGTGCTTCTTAGCACTTTCAAAAATTTTTATGATGTGGGATGTTAGAGCTGTTGGTCTATAGTTCTTAGCTAATGCTTTGCTGCCATGTTTATGGAGTGGGGCTATATCCGTTGTTTTTAATGACTGTGGAATTTCACCCATGTCAAAGCTCCTTCTCCATAGTATGTTTAGGGTACGCAAAAGGGGTTTCTTGCAGTTTTTAATGAACACAGAGTTCCACGAGTCGGCCTGGGGCTGAGTGCATGGGTATGTTGTCAATTGCTTTCTCAAAGTCTATAGGAGTTAGAGTAATGTCAGAAATCTGGAATGCATTGGAGTTTTGAGGCTCATTCACGAAAAAAATCATTTGGATTATCACTCTTTAGACTGATTAGTGGCTCGCTAAACACAGAGTTGTATTGGGATTTCATTATCTCATTCATTTCTTTATTGTCATCTGAGTAAGTCCCACCCTGTCTGAGCAAGGGCACAATATTAGATGTGGTATTTGCCTTGTTTATTGCATATGAAAAGAAATACTATTTTGAATTTCTGTCAATTTCACTAATCACTTTTAGCTCCTGTCTCTCATGGGTCATGCATGAGTCCTTTAACTTTAGTTCGATACTTTCCACTTCCCTAGCCAGTACTTCCCTCAGTGTATCAGATAATCTAACATTCATGAGGAGCTCAGTATTCTTCGTCGTCTTCTGTAGAAGGAGCGTCTTTCTCTTTCCAGTTTACTTCTTCTTTCTTAGGGGAATATGCCTGGAACATACTTCAGCTGCCAGGAAGTTGATCCTCTCAAGACACTGGTTTGAATCCATGTTATTTAAGATATCTTCCCAGTTGATGTTCTTGTTGTTGAAGTTATATTTCGTGAAGACACCTTCACAGCTACGTGCATTCTGCTGATCAGGATCCCTGTGCATGTAAGTCTGAACTTCGATTAGATTGTGATCGGAATTAGTTGTTTTTTATTTTGTTATGTTTCTTACTAGGTCTTCATTATTTGTGAAGATAAGGTCAAGAGTGTTTTCCAGTCTTGTTGGCTCCAGTATCTGCTGACTCAGGGTATGTTTATCGCTGAGATTTAGTAACTCGTGTGTGTGACCTTTCATCTGTGCTGCCTCCAGGGATTGTTTCTGCTACATTCTTCCATTTTGTATGCCTTAGGTTGAAATCACCAAGCAGTAAGATGTTTGGGGATGGAGCTGGAAGGCTTTCCAGACAGTAATCAATTTTCAGTAGCTGTTCCTTGAACTGTTGGGAGGCTGCATCTGATGGCTTACATACAACCACGATGACTAGGGTTTGGTTCTCGATTTATTTATTTATTTATTTATTTATTTATTTATTTATTATAAATTTGTGCACACATACAGAGGTACAAAAAAATACAGATAAGAGCAGTATGCCAAAGCCACTTATACTATGCATAGCATTACGGGCTGGCTTAAAATTAACTTAAGATTAACTAAGCAATGATGAAGTCAGTGATAAAACATTAATGTAAACAGATTACTATAAAGCACAAGTGAGTATTACAAAGACAGGTCATATGAAGGATTCTGTTAGGTAGTGTATTTAAAAAATAATAAAGTTAGATTGGGTTTTAGGTTTAACATTTATGTGATATAATTGTGAGAAACATTTAAGATATACAATTTATAAGGTTCAGTTATTCAGTATTTATTTGGTTTTGGGTGAGTAAGTGATCTTTGAGTAGAGACTTGAATTTATAAACAGGTAGTGTTTCTTTTATATTTACAGGTAATGAATTGATTTTAGGGCCTTTTATGTGCATTGAGTTTTTGCATAGTGTGAGATGAACACGAGGAACATCAAAGAGTGATCTGTGCCTTGTGTTATGGTCATGTGTTCTGTTGAGGTTGGCAAGGAGATGTTTGAGGGGAGGGTTAATATCAGAGTTAAGTGTTCTATGTATGTAATAGGTGCAGTAATAAGTATGGATGTTTTGTATGGTGAGTAGGTTTAGTGTATTGAATATTGGTGGAGTGTGCTGCCTGTAGTGAGAATTTGTTATCATTCTAACTGCAGCCTTTTGTTGGGTAATTAGTGGTCTGAGATGGTTAACTGTTGTTGAGCCCCATGCACAAATTCCATAGGTGAGATAGGGGTAAATAAGAGAGTGATATAGGGCCAGGAGGGCTGACTGTGGAACATAGTACCGTATCTTCGATAGTATGCCTACAGTCTTGGAAATTTTCTTAGAAATTTGTTGTATATGTGTATGAAATTTGAGTCTATTATCAAGGTGGATTCCTAAGAATTTTCCCTCTGTTAGCTTTGTGATAGGTGATCCGTTTATCATTATGTTAAGAGGGACATCTGTAGCTCTGTTACCAAACTGAATGAAGTAGGTTTTGTCAATGTTTAGTGTAAGTTAGTCCTCATCAGGTAGATATTTTCTGTAATTCGGTATTTACAGTATTGGCTAGTGTGACTGGGCTCGGGTGAGAGAAGACGTATGTAGTGTCATCTGCAAATAGTGTGGGTTTGAGTTTGCCAGTCTATGTATAGGAGAAAGAGAAGAGGGCCAAGGCTGGGACACCAACTGTATCTGCTGCGTACACATACTCACTTGAGGTAATTAGTGCCCTCTTATACCATAGTGTGACAATTTTACGTGGAGCAAGTCATTACTGTATCAAAACTCGTAAGTCAATGAAGATCCCCAGTGGGACCTGTTCTAGCATGTGTATAATAGCATCATTAGTATTTTTATTAGGCCTGAATCCAAATTGGCAGGGGTTGAGTATGTTTTGGGAGATAAGGTAGGAGTAGATTCGTTTGTGAATTAGTTTTTCAAAGATTTTTGAGAGAGGGTGTAAGTTGGATATTGGCCTATAGTTATTCAACTCTGTTTGGTCTCCTCCTTTGTGGATCGGGGTGACCCTTGCTATTTTGAGTACTGTAGGGAAGGTGGAGGATTCAATGGATTTGTTAAAGAGTGTTGCAATGATTGGAGATAGCACTTGTGACACTTTTTTATATATAAAGGGTGGTAAGGTACTTAAATCTCCTGCCTTGTTTTTTAGTGCATTGATAATAAGGGAGACTTCGTATGGGTTAGTCGGAGCTAGGAACAGTGTGTTCGGGTAGTTGCCGGTGAGGTAGTTATTTGGTGGGGTATCTGAGCTTGGGATTTTATGGGCAAGGTTTTGTCCTATAGTGGAGAAGAAATCATTGAGTCTGTTTGCTGTTTCTGTTGGTGGGAGTTGGGGTTCATCTGATTTTGCTAATTTTATTTCGCTATTTCGTGATATCTTTTTTGTTCCCAGAATTTCAGATAGTGTTTTCCAGGTCTTTTTTATATCACCTCGTAAGTTGGATAATCTGTTCTCATAATACAATTTTTTTGCCCTTCTTATCAGGCTGGTTAGGATTGACGAGTAACGTTTTGTTTGGTCTCTGGTTATGTGACCCATTCTGTACTGTTTTTCATATTGGTGTTTTGTATTTATGGATTTGAGAATGCTGGGTGTTAGCCAGGGACTGTTCAGTCTCTTTGCTGTCATCTGTTTAGTTTTTTTAGGGCAGTGCTTGTTATAGAGGTATTGGGTCTTTTTTAGAAAATTATTAATACATTCGTCAATATCTGTATAGATTTCTAGCTCAGTGTGCCAATCAATGTTTGCTAATGCTGTTGCGAAGTTATTAATGGCTGCCTCATTGTGAAGTCTGAAGGTGACTTTAGTAGTGTCTTGGGGTAGTTTACCAAGAGTTGTTATGAGGAAAGTAGGGTAGTGGTCTGTGGTATTATCTGTAATTATGCCTGATTTTAAAGGGGATATGGTGTTGGTCCAGATGTGGTCAAGTAGGGAAACACTAGTCTCTGTAACTCTTGTAGGTTTTGTTACTGTTGGTAGTAACATACAGTTACTCAGTGTGTTTGTGAATTCAGTAACGTGTGGGTCCTGGTCTTGCAGGAGATTTATATTGAAGTCACCTGAGAGTAGTAAGTGATCTTTGTTCATGCGTGCATCAGTTATCATACTTCCTAGATTTTGACTAAATTGGCTAATGTTTGACTGTGGAACTCTGTAGATGTTTATCAATGTGAGAGGTTTTTGTAGGTATTTGGATTTGAATTTAGCTATTATATATTCCCCATGTTCATCCCTTGTGCAAGTATTAGTGATACATTCTAGTTGGTCTGAGTAGTATATGGCTGTGCCACCCCCTTGTTGTTAGAACTTCAACTACATCATTTGTGGTGTTCAGCATCTCGCACTTGCAAACTACCTTGCTAAATACTTGCCCACTTGTTAGGCAGTTTTGTGAGGCGCTGTCGCTCGCATAAGCACGGGCTAGTCACGTGATTACACCTGACATTGTAGCTCCAGTCCTTACCTTCCTCTCTCTCTCTCTTGATCTGCTTCTTGCTTGAAAAGCATCTCTCTCTATAGCTACTTCCCCTACAAGAGGCATCTCTCCTGTAGCTCTCATCTCTCTGGTTGTTTGTCCGTGATTTAGACTCTTGTTTTTGGTAGAGTATGTTTCTGCTGGAGATCCAAAGCATACTTCTTGTAACTCTAACTCTGTTCACAAAGTATTGTTCAGACTTAGTGATTTTTGATGCTTTGCTGAGGTTGTGTGTCACGGAGACACACTGATCAACCTTAGTCCCAAGCTAAAGCCTCTGAACAACCTTGTGTGGCATCTGCGCACCGTCATAGTCGGGGATTTGGTAGTGCTGAACTTAGATTCAGTATTAAGGGAGTTTTATGCCTTTTGTGGTGGATCTGCTGAAGGTCCCCAGTTAGGGTTATTGCTTTGTCTTCTTGTTCCTGACGCTGTGCTGCTGCTTGGTACGTTAGTGTTGTTTGGCGAATGGTTCGTCTTATTGTTCAGGCACACTGTTTGAATGCCTTATTGCATTTTGTATTTGAGGACTTTTTGTCAATCACTGTTTAAGTCACAGACGAGTCAAGTCTTACTGAGACTAAATGAGCACTTTGAGCACATACATATATTCTCACACACACTTGTACATACGTACAGTACTAGTATTATTCTTATACACTTGATATCAACATACCAGACAGTATACTTGAGAGTCGTCCTGTTAAGAAATGTGCCCTCACCACTATACTACTTCTATATGTATAATTTAGCACTGCATTACAAGAGAAGTATAGCTTATATCCTAAATTATTCCAAATATATAAATTTTGTGAATAACCACCTAGATAACTTTTGTATTAAAGATCTTAAATATTTTGTTAGTTTATGTTCTACCAGTCGTGATCCCAAAGCACTACTGAAATTTCTCTAAATTTTAAGGATAACTAGACTAGAATATTCTTTGTACAAACTGTTACAAAACTAGAAACAGGCTAGATGCTAGATGGAGATCAATAAGTTGACCTTCTAGTATTCTCTGGAGATGTCTATACTGCATGGTTATTGCATTTTGTAATAAATGACTAATTTTGATGGTATCAACATCAGTACTGACTCCTTTTGATGGTATCAACATCAGTACTGACTCCTTTTGATGGTATCAGTATAAGTCTGGTAGTAATCAACCATCACACAGTCTGGTGTAACTAGAGGAGGTTTTTAAAAGGGTTCACTGTAGTTTTTTTTTTTTTTAGGGGGGGAGGGGAGTTCCATAGATATTTGTAGATTGTGATTGAAGTGATACAAGCAAACACTCAATAAAAACCACATAAGGCCATTAAAAAACACACATGGGCATTAAAAACCACACAAAAACCACACAAAGCCACACAAAAACCACACAAAAACCACACAAAGCCACACAAAAACCACACAAAACCACACAAAGCCACAAAAAAAAACACAAAACCACACAAAACCACACAAAAACCACACAAAACCACACAAAACCACACAAAGCCACACAAAAACTACACAAAAACCACACAAAACCACTTAAAACCACACAAAGCAACACAAAAACCACAAAAAACACAAAGCCATGCAAGGCCACATAAAACCAAAAATTCAATCATAATCTCATGTCAGTAGTGTTAATCAGTGGTAATCACGTCAATACTGTCAGTCAGTGGTACTCGTGTCAATACTGTCAATCAGTGGTACTCGTGTCAATACTGTCAGTCAGTGGTACTCATGTCAATACTGTCAGTCAGTGGTACTCGTGTCAATACTGTCAATCAGTGGTACTCATGTCAATACTGTCAGTCAGTGGTACTCATGTCAATACTGTCAGTCAGTGGTACTCGTGTCAATACTGTCAGTCAGTGGTACTCATGTCAATACTGTCAGTCAGTGGTACTCATGTCAATACTGTCAGTCAGTGGTACTCGTGTCAATACTGTCAGTCAGTGGTACTCATGTCAACACTGTCAGTCAGTGGTACTCATGTCAATACTGTCAGTCAGTGGTACTCATGTCAATACACTGTCAGTCAGTGGTACTCATGTCAATACTGTCAGTCAGTGGTACTCATGTCAATACTGTCAGTCAGTGGTACTCATGTCAATACTGTCAGTCAGTGGTACTCATGTCAACACTGTCAGTCACTGGTACTCATGGCAACACTGTCAGTCACTGGTACTCATGTTAGGCTCAAAGTTCCATAATAAAGTATGGTAACTTGAGTGTTATACTTGCAAGCTCCGTCACACCAGCAATGTTGTCAACTGCGTTAAATTTGTTGGTTGTTTCTGGCTTGCAAGACCTCCGGTGTCAGTGGCAGATGTCTGCAGTTTTGTGCATTTGCAAGTGTAAAACCTTCCCTACTGCTGCTCTACTGTGTACTACACTGACACTTACCAACATTCCACTAGAGTGTAAACCACTGTTACTCACCCATTGATGACCTTAAAATGCAGAGCTAACTCTCTTATAAAGCTCTTCTATATACAGTCACCTCTTTTATGAAGTTCCATTCTATACAGTTACCTCTCTTATAAAGTTCCTCTATATACAGTCAGTTCTCTTATGAGTTCCTCTATACATGTATAGGGGAGTATCTAGGGAAAATAACGCCTATGGCAAGCACTGAAATTGTGCCGTGTCCAAACATCTGACACCTACCTATATTTTAGATAACTTTACCATAAAATCAGCTCAAAAATACAAGTCAAGCTCATTAATCTTTTAATTAACAAATTATGGCACTACATGAAAATTACAACTGCACATTCCCTGCTTTCACTAATGCTGTGGTCAAATTCAGCTGTCAGTTTCTTCCCTTTCTACACTCAGCAGAGCAAGATCATAGTCTCGACCCATGGACGCTCTCAAATATGAAAGTACAGTGGACCTCCGGTTTACGATATTATTTCATTCCAGAAGTATGTTCAGGTGCCAGTACTGATCGAATTTGTTCCCATAAGGAATATTGTGAATTAGATTAGTCCATTTCAGACCCCCAAACATACACATACAAACGCATTTACATAATTGGTCGCATTGGGAGCTGATCGTAAACCGGGGGTCCACCGTATTAGCTTTAACTTGCTGAATGATCTCTCGCAGCTGGTGATGGAACCCACGATGGTTAGCGTTATTTGAATAGCAATGTGAAGACTGGGGAAGACGCTCTCGCCTCCATACTGAATAATAAATTCGAGCTTTTCAGGTCTTGATATTTTCATGTTGGCCAGACTTGATAGCAACATTCTGCAGTCCAAAATTTTTTTATATAGCTGCTGTCCATCAACATCAGAGCTGTACAATTCTCCCAAATTTTTGCACTTCTTCTTTTGGTCATTACTGTTGGTGCTGTAACACAATCTCTTGACACCGAGAAGGGACCAAGACTTGGTGCTAGTGTTGTGCAAATGAGCAAACTTTTCATCCATTTCTCTGTGAAGACTGTTGAGTGTTTCCTTCATGACTCTTTCCAGTTCCTCCTTGGCTGTTAACTCAGTGCCTCTCAAGTTCTTATCTGCCATTCGTTTCTTTTGTCTCTGATGTCTTTCAACTTCAATATTTCATTCCAGGGCCAGACTCATGGAACTCTGTGTTCATCAAGAACTGCAAGAAGCCCCTATCACGAGCCTTTTCCATCCTATGGAGAGGGAGCATGGACATGGGGGTCGTCCCTCAGTTACTAAAAACAACAGACATAGCCCCACTCCACAAAGGGGGCAGTAAAGCAACAGCAAAGAACTACAGACCAATAGCACTAACATCCCATATCATAAAAATCTTTGAAAGGGTCCTAAGAAGCAAGATCACCACCCATCTAGAAACCCATCAGTTACACAACCCAGGGCAACATGGGTTTAGAACAGGTCGCTCCTGTCTGTCTCAACTACTGGATCACTACGACAAGGTCCTAAATGCACTAGAAGACAAAAAGAATGCAGATGTAATATATACAGACTTTGCAAAAGCCTTCGACAAGTGTGACCATGGCGTAATAGCGCACAAAATGCGCGCTAAAGGAATAACAGGAAAAGTTGGTCGATGGATCTATAATTTCCTCACTAACAGAACACAGAGAGTAGTCGTCAACAGAGTAAAGTCCGAGGCAGCTACGGTGAAAAGCTCTGTTCCACAAGGCACAGTACTAGCTCCCATCTTGTTCCTCATCCTCATATCCGACATAGACAAGGATGTCAGCCACAGCACCGTGTCTTCCTTTGCAGATGACACCCGAATCTGCATGACAGTGTCTTCCATTGCAGACACTGCAAGGCTCCAGGCGGACATCAACCAAATCTTTCAGTGGGCTGCAGAAAACAATATGAAGTTCAACGATGAGAAATTTCAATTACTCAGATATGGTAAACATGAGGAAATTAAATCTTCATCAGAGTACAAAACAAATTCTGGCCACAAAATAGAGCGAAACACCAACGTCAAAGACCTGGGAGTGATTATGTCGGAGGATCTCACCTTCAAGGACCATAACATTGTATCAATCGCATCTGCTAGAAAAATGACAGGATGGATAATGAGAACCTTCAAAACTAGGGAGGCCAAGCCCATGATGACACTCTTCAGGTCACTTGTTCTATCTAGGCTGGAATATTGCTGCACTCTAACAGCACCTTTCAAGGCAGGTGAAATTGCCGACCTAGAAAATGTACAGAGAACTTTCACGGCGCGCATAACGGAGATAAAACACCTCAATTACTGGGAGCGCTTGAGGTTTCTAAACCTGTATTCCCTGGAACGCAGGAGGGAGAGATACATGATTATATACACCTGGAAAATCCTAGAGGGACTAGTACCGAACTTGCACACGAAAATCACTCACTACGAAAGCAAAAGACTTGGCAGACGATGCACCATCCCCCCAATGAAAAGCAGGGGTGTCACTAGCACGTTAAGAGACCATACAATAAGTGTCAGGGGACCGAGACTGTTCAACTGCCTCCCAGCACACATAAGGGGGATTACCAACAGACCCCTGGCAGTCTTCAAGCTGGCACTGGACAAGCACCTAAAGGCAGTTCCGGATCAGCCGGGCTGTGGCTCGTACGTTGGTTTGCGTGCAGCCAGCAGCAACAGCCTGGTTGATCAGGCGCTGATCCACCAGGAGGCCTGGTCACAGACCGGGCCGCGGGGGCGTTGACCCCCGAAACTCTCTCCAGGTAAACTCCAGGTAAACTGAGCCTTTCTTCGAGTGACTCACTGACCAACACTTCTCTTTCATCATCAAAATGATTTTAGAGGGTTTTCAAATCCAGGGCAGCATCATGGTAATTCATGCAGTCAATGTTAATGAGTATTTTGTTCCAAAATCCTAGCAAATCTAAAAAATCATAACACAACATGCAATAATATAACTGCCTTGCATCACTCCTTGTTGTACGGGTCTTGTTTTCATTTTATGTCATGTCCTGGAGAACTTGAAGTATCTTCTCTAGATACTTCTTGATGGGCTTTACTGCTTCTGTCCTTGCACTCCACCTGGTTTCAGACTCTGACTTGACCCTTTCAGGGTCGGTAGACCTCTCCTAAACTTGTTCTCAGGGTCGGAAATTTTTCGAAAAAAAAAATTATTTTTTCTTATGAAATGATAGAGAATCTTTTCCCAATCATAATGACACAAAAAGTAAGAAATTTGATGGAAAACTTACAGAATTATGCTCTCGCGAAGTTAGCGGTCTCTACGATGTTTACGCATCGACGATTTCGCCCACTTTGAGCACTATTTTCGGCCAATTCCAATGTACCAGTCAACAAAAATCATAACTATTTTGCAAGAACTCCATTTTTTCTATCAAATTAGTACAAGAAACCGCCCATTTACTGATTTCAACTATCCAATAAAGTGGTCAGAAATTGGCAATTTTGCCAATTTCACACAAATTTCAAAAGATGCCAATTTCCAAATAGGGTCCAGAATAAACAAGACAGACATTTCTGGCACTAAAATAACATTTCCTCTGTTCATTTGTCATGTCCCCAGGCCTCTGTTCCATTTCTTTTGCTTTCCACTTTGAATTTTTATTCTCACAAAAAACAGAAGATTTATCATTATGTAGACTACTGCATTAGTGTAGAAATGGTATAAATAATATCAGCGTACTTGTGAAAGAATATTAGACTCACCAGTTGACGTGTATTGGACGCATGGCATGATTTGTTTACTTTTGAACTTTGGCAAAAATCGAACATTTCTGCTACTTTGAGCTCAATTTCAAGGTACAGTGGACCCCCAGTTTACGATATTATTTCATTCCAGAAGTATGTTCAGGTGCCAGTACTGACCGAATTTGTTCCCATAAGGAATATTGTGAATTAGATTAGTCCATTTCAGACCCCCAAACATACACATACAAATGCACTTACATAATACACTTACATAATTGGTCGCATTGGGAGCTGATTGTAAACCGGGGGTCCACTGTACTTTTCTTTGTGAAACCAATCAAAATCATCTCAGTTTCTGTAATGTGTCTTCCATTCTATAAAATGAGACCAGGAAAACTAGAATACAACCATAAATAGCATATGAAAATACACTGCAAATTCACTGTTTTAAACCAAAAACACGGTCGGAGTTTTTTTTTTTCTCATTATGCACTGTGTGCTGCAGGATTTTTTACACTGCACACACTGACCACATAGACCCATTCTTTCATATGTAGGCCTACCAGCTTTCTCTCGCTAGATTTGAAGGCGCTAGAATTTATGCGTACTAGTACGGCACCATCCCTGATGTGCAAGCCATACTAGTACGGCACCAACCCTGAAAGGGTTAACAACCACAGGCATGGCATTTTTTAGTTTTTCCCAGTGCTGTGTTGAACAAGAGAAGAATACATAGAGAACTTCGATGGTTCCAAGAAACGTGACCATTGTATCCTGCCTGGCTTAATGTACACTCATCAAGTTGAGCGAGTGATTGTCGCAATTCATAAACACTGCCAGGTTATTTTTTTCACTTATTCTTTGATGAACACCACTTCTGTGTCCAGCCATCACAGCAGCGTTGTCATAGCACTGTGACCGACAATCTTGTAGCTCCATTCCATCCTCTAGATGTTTCAAGATGTATTCAACTAAGCTCTCAGCATCCTTCTGGCTTATCTGGACGAAACCAAGGAAGGACTCTTAACACTGACTACACCTATCATCCAACTTACGACCGAGTTCGGTTCCGAGAAACCGGTCATAAGTCAAAATGGTCGTAAGTCGAACTTTACTACTGAATATCAACAAAACATTTTTGTAATGTCTATTTTATTGTTTTATTTTGGTATTTCATTTTTTACTTTACTTTTTATGTTGTTAGTACTGTATTATATACTGTAAGGTTTAGGATAAACACTGTGTACAACACAAATAGTTGTTTATTTCCCAGAAATTTGGCATAAAAAACACGGTCGTAAGTCGAGTGGTCGTAAGTCGAGCAGGTCGTAAGTCAGATGGTAGGTGTATTTTGTTCTCAAAATCAACTTCCATGCACCTCACTACTTCTGACATGTGCCTTTTCAGTTAACGTTTATAAGAGAGTCTCTTAAAAAGCTCGACTGAAAAAGTACATTCCATATTAAGTAGCAAGGTGTTATACCTGCTATTAAATTTTCATTCATATTTATAAAGGATTTTACTGTGTATATAGAGGAACTTTATAAGAGAACTGACTGTATATAGAGGAACTTTATAAGAGAATTGACTGCATATAGAGGAACTCTGTAAGAGCTGACTGTATATAGAGGAACTTTATAAGAGAACTGACTATATAAAGGAGCTTTATAAGAGAACTGACTGTATATAGAGGAACTTTATAAGAGAATTGACTATATATAAAGGAGCTTCATAAGAGTGCTTGTTTTGTGTATTTGTCATATCCATCCTATGGAGGGTAGCACAAGAGAATATGGATACACAATAGGCCTAGGAACTAGGCTTTAAAAGGGTTCATAGGAGTACATGTTCATTTATATCTACAGTTGACTTACCTTTTACAAGAAAATTTAGAGAATAAGACACACATCTAAAGGGGTATACCTGGTGGGTGTTCCAGGGTCAATGCCCCCCCCCCCGGCCCAGTCCATTTCTAAACGAGACATTCATTACCTCACATTCTGGCCACGTGATGTGACACAATTGTAAACAGGTCGTAAATGTGTAAATAATTTGTTAGCTCTGTAAACTGCCTATCGTGCAGGGTGATGTTTGACCACCGGCCACACCATGGGTACGGTGTGTGTAATAAGGATGTTAAACTAGTGAAGGCACTTCTCGTGGGCCTAATATCTTGTAAAGTTTGGGGATAATGAGGCAGCAAAAAGAGGAAATGTATTAACCATTGCTCATTCAATAGCTTTCTTGCTGGAAGTGTAGGAACGTCACAGCTCTCATGACACCATGAACTGCAATGTTCACACTCCCATGATGAAAATGAACTGTAATGATCCTTCACATCTTACCAGCCTCTGGATGATCAGAGGAAGACTTGTCACTATCATCCTGCCATGATTCCCAACCTTGCGGTGATAACTGGTCACACACACACACAACAACCATTCTGAATAACAATTTGAACAATTATGACAAGTCCAACTATACTATAACAATGAACAGTTGTTCAGAACTGAACATGAGAGCTCACAGCAACATTCATCATAATAAAATAGCAAGCAATAGCAACTAGAACATCAAGAACTTACACAAAACAATTTTAGAATATTGCAGATAATCACATTACTACAGTACAATAGCCAAACATAAACTAAGCTTAATTCTAGTTAGAACTAAGAGTTGACTAGATGAGCAGCTTAAAGCTAGGACTTAAAACTAGCTACCTTTGATGAGCTTTGGGAGTCTTTCTACTCCCGGAGCCTAGCCATGGGCCAGGCTCGTCAAATGATAATGCCTAGTTTAGGATTAGATTATGTAAATGCTGTTTGATATATGATGTTACTAGAGTTATCTAGACTGCATTAACAATTCTAGTCATATATATATATATCTTTCTTCTTTCAACACACCGGCCATATCCCACCAAGGCAGGGTGGCCCAAAAAGAAAAAAACGAAAGTAAGGTTATGAGGATAACAAAAAGATTAGGTGATGAAAGATTGAATATCAGATTGGAGGGAGAGAGTATGGAGGAGGTGAACGTATTCAGATATTTGGGAGTGGACGTGTCAGCGGATGGGTCTATGAAAGATGAGGTGAATCATAGAATTGATGAGGGAAAAAGAGTGAGTGGTGCACTTAGGAGTCTGTGGAGACAAAGAACTTTGTCCTTGGAGGCAAAGAGGGGAATGTATGAGAGTATAGTTTTACCAACGCTCTTATATGGGTGTGAAGCGTGGGTGATGAATGTTGCAGCGAGGAGAAGGCTGGAGGCAGTGGAGATGTCATGTCTGAGGGCAATGTGTGGTGTGAATATAATGCAGAGAATTCGTACTTTGGAAGTTAGGAGGAGGTGCGGGATTACCAAAACTGTTGTCCAGAGGGCTGAGGAAGGGTTGTTGAGGTGGTTCGGACATGTAGAGAGAATGGAGCGAAACAGAATGACTTCAAGAGTGTATCAGTCTGTAGTGGAAGGAAGGCGGGGTAGGGGTCGGCCTAGGAAGGGTTGGAGGGAGGGGGTAAAGGAGGTTTTGTGTGCGAGGGGCTTGGACTTCCAGCAGGCATGCGTGAGCGTGTTTGATAGGAGTGAATGGAGACAAATGGTTTTTAATACTTGACGTGCTGTTGGAGTGTGAGCAAAGTAACATTTATGAAGGGATTCAGGGAAACCGGCAGGCCGGACTTGAGTCCTGGAGATGGGAAGTACAGTGCCTGCACTCTGAAGGAGGGGTGTTAATGTTGCAGTTTAAAAACTGTAGTGTAAAGCACCCTTCTGGCAAGACAGTGATGGAGTGAATGATGGTGAAAGTTTTTCTTTTTCGGGCCACCCTGCCTTGGTGGGAATCGGCCGGTGTGATAATAAAAAATAATTTATACGGGAGAAGGGGTTACTAGACCCTTGCTCCCGGCATTTTAGTCGCCTCTTACAACACGCATGGCTTACGGAGGAAGAATTCTGTTCCACTTCCCCATGGAGATAAGAGGAAATAAACAAGAACAAGAACTAGAAAGAAAATAGAAGAATACCCAGAGGGGTGTGTATATATATGTTTGTACTTGTATGTGTAGTGTGACCTAAGTGTAAGTAGAAGTAGCAAGACGTACCTGAAATCTTGCATGTTTATGAGACAGACAAAAGACACCAGCAATCCTACCATCATGTAAAACAATTACAGGTTTTCGTTGTACACTCACTTGGCAGGACGGTAGTACCTCCCTGGACGGTTGCTGTTTACCAACCTACTACTTACGATATATATATATATATATATATATATATAATATATATATATATATATATATATATATATATATATACATACATATATATACAGTAGGGCCCCACTTATACGGCTGGTTAGGTTCCAGGCTACCGCCGTAAAGCAGAAACCGCCGTAAAGTGGAACACCCTTTTTTTTTCACTTACAAATGCATACAAACACTAGATAACAAGTTTACACTAACATATATTAAGTTAGCAATAGAACCAGGCATCAAAAAACAATAAAAAAGTACAATACACACATAATGCACTCATTACTTACCTTAAAATATTTATAGTCTTAATCTAGGGTGAGACAAGTAGTATTTATTGTAAGAAATCAAGTGTGGTATGTATGGTAGTCAGCCAGGCTACCATACCAGGCCACCCCACCCACACATACAATTCTATGATATTTAAGCATCCCAGAGCGATAAAATGTATATACAGTTCACTCATTACTTACCTTAAAATATTTGTAGTCTTAATGTAGGGTCAGGAGTAAGTAAATGAGATAAAACGAATAAATGAGAGAGAGAAAGAATGAGTACATGAGAGGGGACAGGCGCAGAGTTATGTAAACAAACCAGCCGAAGGTAAGTTTTGTTAACAAAGTGTACACGTCTGGTTTGTGTACAAGTTACATTGTGTACAAGTTGTCTCTACATTGATACGGTAGAATAAATAAAGAAGAACACTCCCATTCTCATGTAACATCATTTTGAGAAGAAATGACGCTCTGAGTGAAGGCAATGGAAATAAGTCACTCTGACATTGTTGGGTTATCCTAGGTTCTCTACACATATGTTGTTATGTATGATAATCTATGTAACTGTATTTGTGTATACCTGAATAAACTTACATACATACTTAAGGAATAATTTTCTACAGTTACCCCCAGTAACACATTTTCTCTTATGTTAGATTAGAGAAAATGTTATTCTTGGCATCACTTGTACAAGTTATCTGGCTCCCACATCTCATATTTGTTTATTTATTCTATTGTAGGGTGTATTTGTCATCTTTTTATGTTATGTATCGTGTTTATTATATAATTTTGAAAAAAATATAATGGATGGATTAATGAAAATGTGTATATTAACGTAATATACAACATTTAATGAGACTCGGTGATTATTATTATTATCATCATTTCTAATATGGCGTCACTTGTGCAAGTCGTCTGCTACTACATCTCATATTTATGTTTATTCTATTGTGGGGTGTATTTATCATCTTTTTATGTTATGTATCGTGTTTATTATATAATTTTGAAAAAATATCATAGATGGATTAATGAAAATGTGTATTTAACGTAATATACGACATTTAAATGAGACTCGATGATTATTATTATCATTACTAATATGACGTCTGGAGACATAAGACACTCTTACTGATTTTAATGTGTACCTGCATGCCAGCACAGTATGTAAGTTTATTTAAGTACAGGTATACATAAGTATAATTATCAGAGTATATATAAAATATGAAATAACTTTTAAAAACATTTGAAATTTTGGAGTTTCCAGACAAAATGGAGAGACTTAGTGCTTACTGAGCTCACGAAGAATGTAAACAAACAGGGTGGGGCGCGGTGACCATATTAGAAAGTCAGGTGGGGGGAGCCGTATAGCGAGTTTTGGTCATAATTTGAAATGACCGTATTAGCGGAATGCCGTAAAGTGAAATGCCGTAAAGCAGGGCACTTAGGAGTCTGTGGAGACAAAGAACTTTGTCCTTGGAGGCAAAGAGGGGAATGTATGAGAGTATAGTTTTACCAACGCTCTTATATGGGTGTGAAGCGTGGGTGATGAATGTTGCAGCGAGGAGAAGGCTGGAGGCAGTGGAGATGTCATGTCTGAGGGCAATGTGTGGTGTGAATATAATGCAGAGAATTCGTAGTTTGGAAGTTAGGAGGAGGTGCGGGATTACCAAAACTGTTGTCCAGAGGGCTGAGGAAGGGTTGTTGAGGTGGTTCGGACATGTAGAGAGAATGGAGCGAAACAGAATGACTTCAAGAGTGTATCAGTCTGTAGTGGAAGGAAGGCGGGGTAGGGGTCGGCCTAGGAAGGGTTGGAGGGAGGGGGTAAAGGAGGTTTTGTGTGCGAGGGGCTTGGACTTCCAGCAGGCATGCGTGAGCGTGTTTGATAGGAGTGAATGGAGACAAATGGTTTTTAATACTTGACGTGCTGTTGGAGTGTGAGCAAAGTAACATTTATGAAGGGATTCAGGGAAACCGGCAGGCCGGACTTGAGTCCTGGAGATGGGAAGTACAGTGCCTGCACTCTGAAGGAGGGGTGTTAATGTTGCAGTTTAGAAACTGTAGTGTAAAGCACCCTTCTGGCAAGACAGTGATGGAGTGAATGATGGTGAAAGTTTTTCTTTTTCGGGCCACCCTGCCTTGGTGGGAATCGGCCGGTGTGATAATAAAAATAAAATAATATATATATAATATATATATATATATATAATATATATATATAATATATATATATAATAATATATAATATATATATATATATAATATTCTTTCTTTCAACACACCAGCCGTATCCCACTGAGGTGGGGTGGCCCAAAAGGAAAAACGAAAGTTTCGCCTTTTAAATTCAGTAACTTATACAGGAGAAGGGGTTACTAGCCCCTTGCTCCTGGCATTTTAGTCGCCTCTTACAACACGCATGGCTTACGTAGGAAGAATTCTGTTCCACTTCCCCATGGAGATATATATATATATATATATATATATATATATATATATATATATATATATATATATATATATTATTTTTTTTATTATTATCACACTGGCCGATTCCCACCAAGGCAGGGTGGCCCGAAAAAGAAAAACTTTCACCATCATTCACTCCATCACTGTCTTGCCAGAAGGGTGCTTTACACTACAGTTTTTAAACTGCAACATTAACACCCCTCCTTCAGAGTGCAGGCACTGTACTTCCCATCTCCAGGACTCAAGTCCGGCCTGCCGGTTTCCCTGAACCCCTTCATAAATGTTACTTTGCTCACACTGCAACAGCACGTCAAGTATTAAAAACCATTTGTCTCCATTCACTCCTATCAAACACGCTCACGCATGCCTGCTGGAAGTCCAAGCCCCTCGCACACAAAACCTCCTTTACCCCCTCCCTCCAACCTTTCCTAGGCCGACCCCTACCCTGCCTTCCACTACAGACTGATACACTCTTGAAGTCACTCTGTTTCGCTCCATTCTCTCTACATGTCTGAACCACCTCAACAACCCTTCCTCAGCCCTCTGGACAACAGTTTTGGTAATCCCGCACCTCCTCCTAACTTCCAAACTACGAATTCTCTGCATTATATTCACACCACACATTGCCCTCAGACATGACATCTTCACTGCCTCCAGCCTTCTCCTCGCTGCAACATTCATCACCCATGCTTCACACCCATATGAGAGCGTTGGTAAAACTATACTCTCATACATTCCCCTCTTTGCCTCCAAGGACAAAGTTCTTTGTCTCCACAGACTCCTAAGTGCACCACTCACCCTTTTCCCCTCATCAATTCTATGATTCACCTCATCTTTCATAGACCCATCCGCTGACATGTCCACTCCCAAATATCTGAATACATTCACCTCCTCCATACTCTCTCCCTCCAATCTGATATCCAATCTTTCATCACCTAATCTTTTTGTTATCCTCATAACCTTACTCTTTCCTGTATTCACTTTTAATTTTCTTCTTTTGCACACCCTACCAAATTCATCCACCAATCTCTGCAACTTCTCTTCAGAATCTCCCAAGAGCACAGTGTCATCAGCAAAGAGCAACTGTGACAACTCCCACTTTATGTGTGATTCTTTATCTTTTAACTCCACGCCTTTTGCCAAGACCCTCGCATTTACTTCTCTTACAACCCCATCTATAAATATATTAAACAACCATGGTGACATCACACATCCTTGTCTAAGGCCTACTTTTACTGTGAAATAATTTCCCTCTTTCCTACATACTCTAACTTGAGCCTCACTATCCTCGTAAAAACTCTTCACTGCTTTCAGTAACCTACCTCCTACACCATACACCTGCAACATCTGCCACATTGCCCCCCTATCCACCCTGTCATACGCCTTTTCCAAATCCATAAATGCCACAAAGACCTCTTTAGCCTTATCTAAATACTGTTCACTTATATGTTTCACTGTAAACACCTGGTCCACACACCCCCTACCTTTCCTAAAGCCTCCTTGTTCATCTGCTATCCTATTCTCCGTCTTACTCTTAATTCTTTCAATAATAACTCTACCATACACTTTACCAGGTATACTCAACAGACTTTTTTTTTTTTTTTTTTTTTTTAACAAGTCGGCCGTCTCCCACCGAGGCAGGGTGACCCAAAAAAAAGAAAGAAAATCCCCAAAAAGAAAATACTTTCATCATCATTCAACACTTTCACCACACTCGCACATTATCACTGTTTTTGCAGAGGTGCTCAGAATACAACAGTTTAGAAGCATACACATATAAAGATACACAACATATCCCTCCAAACTGCCAATATCCCAAACCCCTCCTTTAAAGTGCAGGCATTGTACTTCCCATTTCCAGGACTCAAGTCCGACTATATGAAAATAACAGACTTATCCCCCTATAATTTTTGCACTCTCTTTTGTCCCCTTTGCCTTTATACAAAGGAACTATGCATGCTCTCTGCCAATCTCTAGGTACCTTACCCTCTTCCATACATTTATTAAATAATTGCACCAACCACTCCAAAACTATATCCCCACCTGCTTTTAACATTTCTATCTTTATCCCATCAATCCCGGCTGCCTTACCCCCTTTCATTTTACCTACTGCCTCATGAACTTCCCCCACACTCACAACTGGCTCTTCCTCACTCCTACAAGATGTTATTCCTCCTTGCCCTATACACGAAATCACAGCTTCCCTATCTTCATCAACATTTAACAATTCCTCAAAATATTCCCTCCATCTTCCCAATACCTCTAACTCTCCATTTAATAACTCTCCTCTTCTATTTTTAACTGACAAATCCATTTGTTCTCTAGGCTTCCTTAACTTGTTAATCTCACTCCAAAACTTTTTCTTATTTTCAACAAAATTTGTTGATAACATCTCACCCACTCTCTCATTTGCTCTCTTTTTACATTGCTTCACCACTCTCTTAACTTCTCTCTTTTTCTCCATATACTCTTCCCTCCTTGCATCACTTCTACTTTGTAAAAACTTCTCATATGCTAACTTTTTCTCCCTTACTGCTCTCTTTACATCATCATTCCACCAACAGCTCCTCTTCCCTCCTGCACCCACTTTCCTGTAACCACAAACTTCTGCTGAACACTCTAACACTACATTTTTAAACCTACCCCATACCTCTTCGACCCCATTGCCTATGCTCTCATTAGCCCATCTATCCTCCAATAGCTGTTTATATCTTACCCTAACTGCCTCCTCTTTTAGTTTGTAAACCTTCACCTCTCTCTTCCCTGATGCTTCTATTCTCCTTGTACCCCATCTACCTTTTACTCTCAGCGTAGCTACAACTAGAAAGTGATCTGATATATCTGTGGCCCCTCTATAAACATGTACATCCTGAAGTCTACTCAACAGTCTTTTATCTACCAATACATAATCCAACAAACTACTGTCATTTCGCCCTACATCATATCTTGTATACTTATTTATCCTCTTTTTCTTAAAATATGTATTACCTATAACTAAACCCCTTTCTATACAAAGTTCAACCAAAGGGCTCCCATTATCATTTACACCTGGCACCCCAAACTTACCTACCACACCCTCTCTAAAAGTTTCTCCTACTTTAGCATTCAGATCCCCTACCACAATTACTCTCTCACTTGGTTCAAAGGCTCCTATACATTCACTTAACATCTCCCAAAATCTCTCTCTCTCTCCTCTACATTCCTCTCTTCTCCAGATGCATACACGCTTATTATGACCCACTTTTCACATCCAACCTTTACTTTAATCCACATAATTCTTGAATTTACACATTCATATTCTCTTTTCTCCTTCCATAACTGATCCTTCAACATTACTGCTACCCCTTCCTTTGCTCAAACTCTCTCAGATACTCCAGATTTAATCCCATTTATTTCCCCCCACCGAAACTCCCCTACACCCTTCAGCTTTGTTTCGCTTAGGGCCAGGACATCCAACTTCTTTTCATTCATAACATCAGCAATCATCTGTTTCTTGTCATCCGCACTACATCCACGCACATTCAAGCATCCCAGTTTTATAAAGTTTTTCTTCTTCTCTTTTTTAGTAAATATCTACAGGAGAAGGGGTTACTAGCCCATTGCTCCTGGCATTTTAGTCGCCTCATACGACACGCATGGCTTACGGAGGAAAGATTCTTTTCCACTTCCCCATGGACAATAGAAGAAATAAAGAACAAGAGCTATTTAGAAAAAGGGGAAAAACCTAGATGTATGTATATATATATGCATGTGCGTGTCTGTGAAGTGTGACCAAAGTGTAAGTAGGAGTAGCAAGATATCCCTGTTATCTAGCGTGTTTATGAGACAGAAAAAGAAACCAGCAATCCTACCATCATGCAAAACAGTTACAGGTTTCTGTTTCACAATCATCTGGCAGGACGGTAGTACTTCCCTGGGTGGTTGCTGTCTACCAACCTACTACCTATAATATAGATAAAGAAAAATTGGATATCAAATTGGGGAGGAGGAGTATGGAAGAAGTGAATGTTTTCAGATACTTGGGAGTTGACGTGTCGGCGGATGGATTTATGAAGGATGAGGTTAATCATAGAATTGATGAGGGAAAAAAGGTGAGTGGTGCGTTGAGGTATATGTGGAGTCAAAAAACGTTATCTATGGAGGCAAAGAAGGGAATGTATGAAAGTATAGTAGTACCAACACTCTTATATGGATGTGAAGCTTGGGTGGTAAATGCAGCAGCGAGGAGACAGTTGGAGGCAGTGGAGATGTCCTGTCTAAGGGCAATGTGTGGTGTAAATATTATGCAGAAAATTCGGAGTGTGGAAATTAGGAGAAGGTGTGGAGTTAATAAAAGCATTAGTCAGAGGGCAGAAGAGGGGTTGTTGAGGTGGTTTGGTCATTTAGAGAGAATGGATCAAAGTAGAATGACATGGAAAGCATATAAATCTGTAGGGGAAGGAAAGAGGGGTAGGGGTCGTCCTCGAAAGGGTTGGAGGGAGGGGGTAAAGGAGGTTTTGTGGGCGAGGGGCTTGGACTTCCAGCAAGCGTGCATGAGCGTGTTAGATAGGAGTGAATGGAGACGAATGATACTTGGGACCTGACGATCTGTTGGAGTGTGAGTAGGGTAATATTTAGTGAGGGGATTCAGGGAAACCAGTTATTTTCATATAGTCGGACTTGAGTCCTGGAAATGGGAAGTACAATGCCTGCACTTTAAAGGAGTGGTTTGGGATATTGGCAGTTTGGAGGGATATGTTGTGTATCTTTATATGTATATGCTTCTAAACTGTTGTATTCTGGGCACCTCTGCAAAAGCAGTGATAATGTGTGAGTGTGGTGAAAGTGTTGAATGATGATGAAAGTATTTTCTTTTTGGGGATTTTCTTTCTTTTTTGGGTCACCCTGCCTCGGTGGGAGACGACCGACTTGTTGAAAAAAACAAACAAAAAAAAATATATATATAATCATCATTTAAATTACTTAAACATACTAAAAAAGAAGAAACGCATTTACCATTATTCGCTCAGTTACTGTCTTGCTGTAAGTATGCTGATGTCACTGTTCAGATGACTCTGAACTGTGACATCCTTACCAATCCTTCAGAGTACAGGCACTGTACTTTCTACCTCCAGAACTATAACATCCTCACTCATCCTTCAGAATACAGACACTACTTCCCACCTCCAGAACTATAACATCCAGACTCATCCTTCAGAGTACAGGCACTGTACTTCCCACCTCCAGGACTCAAAGTCCAGCTAACTGGTTTCCCTGACTCCCTTCATAAACTCTACCTTGCTCACACTCCAACAGCTCTGCAAATCACAAAAGCAAACAGCAATAACGTGAATTATATATACTGTATTAATATCTATAATTTGAAGTATACTACAAAAAAAAAAGTAGCAGTATAACAAAGAATGATAGAATAGTCTATCAATTTCTCAGGGATGCTTCACACAAGACAGTGATTGGATGAATGATGGTGATAATGTTTCTTCTTTTACAGGTCACCTTCCCTTAATATGTTAGCAAAAATAAACAGGCTAATACTCACCGCGAGATATTCATCGAAGATTTCTTTGGCTTTATCTTCGAGTGCTTTAAATCTTGCTTTATACTCCTCACACTCCATGTAGAAATCAATGTACTTTGTGTGTTCACCTTCCTCTCCATCTGCTTCTAACTCTACTAGAAATTCCCGGAACACTGCAACACCTTCTGGATCCTAGAATGTTTCAAACTGTTAATTATATCTTGACATGTATGGTTAATAAGGCATAAAAATCTCTCATATATGGGATAAAGACAGAGGACGATTTATCCAATTATTGTCTACAAGAATGTGAGTACATCCCCTCCTCACTTAATGACGAGGTTCCATTCCTAAGAGCAGGTCGGTAAGTGAATTGGTCGTTAATAGAGTAAAATATTGAATACGCCTACCATCCGACTTACGACCGAGTTCGGTTCCGAGAAACCGGTCGTAAGTCGAAATGGTCGTAAGTCGAACTTTACTACTGAATATTAACAAAACATTTTTGTAATGGCTTTATTTTATTGTTTTATTTTGGTATTTCATGTTTTACTTTACTTTTTATGTTGTTAGTACTGTATTTATACTGTAAGGTTTAGGATAAACACTGTGTACAACACAAATAGTTGTTTATTTCCCAGAAATTTAGCATAAAAAACACAGTCGTAAGTCGAGTGGTCGTAAGTCGAGCAGGTCATAAGTCGAGCAGGTCGTAAGTCGAGCAGGTCGTAAGTCGAGCAGGTCGTAAGTCGAGCAGGTCGTAAGTCGAGCAGGTCGCAAGTCGGATGGTAGGTGTATTAGGTTACGTCTGCCCGAAATGCCCCGGCATGACAGTGGTTGTCTTTGTACCATTCAAATTATGAAATGTAACCTTAGCAAAGAAATAAAATTTTATTATTTTATTTTATTATTTATTATTATTATTAAGCAAGGAGCATACTATACTGGTAGTGATACACAAATAACCCGCACATAGAAGAGAGGAGCTTACAACAAAGTTTCGGTCCGATTTGGACCATTTATACACCCTTATTCACAACTTTCCTTGTATGAATCTTAGTCGTGGCATTGTCTCTGTAGATGTCTTCCTTTCCCATTACATTGTAAAATGCTCCAAACTTCAGAACACCTGTGACTTAACCTGATTCTTTTTTTTACCCTTCTCCCTCTTCCCCTTTCCTCTTTTTCCTTTGGGTTTTCTTTCTTCTGCCTTGGGTATTTGTTCTTTCATTATTCCCCCCCCCCCTCTGTGTACTTGCTCCTACCCTCTGTGGGTCCCCTAGCTCCCTTGTGGGTCCCTAGCTCCCTTGTGGGCCCCTAGCTCCCTTGCAGTGCTCCTCTTTCTTAGTATTTGACTGACTCCACTACTACTACTACTACAATCATTAGATATTGGTTTTAATGTCACCTTTGCAGCATTTATAATATTTATAGTACACAGTGGACCCCCGCCTTACAATCAGCTCCCAACTCGAACAATTATGTAAGTGTATTTTTGTAAGTGCTTTTGTACGTGTATTTTTGGGGGTCTGAAACGGACTAATCTAATTCACAATATTCCTTATGGGAACAAATCCGGTCGGTAACGGCACTGGAACAGACTTCTGGAATGAAATAATATCGTAAGGTGGGGGTCCACTGTATTTTTAAGTGTTTATACAGTAGTGTACTGTATAGTGCAATAAACAGAATAGAGGAAATCAGCTCTAATATACTGTACATTACTTAGGTATGCATATTGGTCAAAGAGCTGGTCGTAAGTCCAAGCAGCCATTAAACGAGTACATCGTTAAGTGAGGAGAGACTATACAGTAGGACCCCACATATCCACAGTCCCAGTATGTATCTGCAGTTTCAGTTATCCATGGCTTGAAAATAACCTTTAATTTTGCTTAATAATGGTCTCAAAGTGCAAAAGTAGTGATGTATTGTAGTAGGTTTGCCAGTCTTGTCCCAGCCCAGGTCTTCTCCAGGTGGTAACCTGGCAAAAAGTAGTGATGGTGGAGTTCTTCAAAGTCTAAAGAGAAACCGTGAAAAAGTGACAATTCTCCATTTATTGTACATAATTTATCAATTAAATTTTATAATAATTATGTATGTAAACTAAAAAGACAGAGGGTGCGCTACTATCTGCAGTTTTGGTATTTGCGGCAGGTCCTTGGAATGCATCCCCCGTGGATACGGGAGTCCTACTGTATTTTGTATATTAAGTAGGTTCAAACTCTTGAAGAATGGAGGGGTGTGCTGACTGGCACAGGAATGGGTGATAATCTGCACAGCAGTTGTTGGTTGGGTTATTAATGGTTTAAGGTGATTAGCTGTAGTAGATTCCCAGGCACTAATACCATAGGTGAGGTAAGGGTAGATTAGAGAGTGGTATAATGTAAGTAGTGCCATTTGGGGTACATAATACCATATACTGGAGAGGATGCCTACTGTTTTGGAGACCTTCCTGGCCATGTTGGATGTGGGTCTGAAATTTCAAATTACAGTCAAGGTGAAGACAAAAAAAATTGCCCTCAGTGGGTCTTGTAATGGGTTAACCATTGATCAATATGTTAAGAGTGAGTGAGTTGGTCGTCATCCAGGTACTGTAGCAATATTTAGTAGCTTGTTGTTAACAGTAGCAGAGACAAGGATACTAAGATATTGTAGCAGTAACTAGGATATTGTAGCAGTAACTAGGACACTGTAGCAGTAACTAGGATGTTGTAGCACTAACTAGGATGTTGTAGCACTAACTAGGATACTGTAGCAGCAACTAGGATATTGTAGCAGTAACTAGGATACTGTGGCAGTAACTAGGATGTTGTAGCAGTGACTTAGGATGTTGTAGCAGTAACTAGGATACTGTAGCAGTAACTAGGATGTAGTAGTAACTAGGATAGGTACTGTACCTATAGTAGCTACCAGTAGTCTTGTACTTACGGCTAATAAAGAATTTATCGAAGAACTCCACTTCTCCAGCTGTACCTTAGTCGGAACTTTCTTCTTCTCTGCTTTTGCCTTATCTACCTTCTCTTTCTCTTTCTCCTTATCCTTATCCTTCTTCGCATCCTCCGGTTTTGGTTTTTCATCTTTCTTGGTAGAACTCATGACGGATGCGATGGACCAACAGCTGGAAAATTGAATGATTTTTAATAATTATTCTGGATAATTGTCATCCTGGCGGCGACCATGAAGGTAATATGTCGGACATTCCATAGTCACTTTTTTTAAAAAGTTCAATACGGTAAATCCTTCATATAGCAGACTAACTGAGGGGGAAGCGGGTGGCCGGTAATAGCAGGTGTATACTGTTGGGTCATGACTGGAACACTAATGGACAGTTCCATGATTGGTGGCCTTTGTCCTCTGTTGTCCACCAACATTTCATTACATGTAAACGACATTATTTGTACCTCATAAAAAAATTAAAAATGGTACAGTCAGGTCTCAGTCCTAAAAACAAATTCTGTGGAGTGGTCGCACTTTTCAAATTACAGTACATGTAATTTTTGCATGTGATCTGAAGAATTTTTGGAAATAAATCTAGCATTAATTAATTCCGCACTAAATCAAAATTTGCACTGTTCGAACTTTCACAGTCACTAGTGATGTGGTTTTCAGACAAATAAAGAAATTAACCCTTAAACTGTCCAAACATAGATCTATGCTCACTCGCGTAGCGCTCCGAGCGTAGATCTATGATTTTACATGCTTTCTTATGTAAAAAAAATCATAAATCTACATTTGGAGATTGCTGGCCAGCAATTGTGTCATTACGATTTCATGAGTCAAGATTTCAGTAAGGTTTTTGATAGAGTTCCACAGTGGAGGTTAATGAGAAAAGTTGAAGCACATGGAATAGGAGAAATTTTTTTCCTTGATAGAGGCATGGCTGACAGATAGGCAACAGAGTGTTTGCATAAGTGGGGAGAAATCAGAGTGGGGATACATCACAAGCAGTGTTCCACAGGGGTCAATGTTGGGTCCTTTGTTGTTCACAATTTACATAAACAACATGTGAGGGAATAAATAACGACATGAGCAAGTTTGCCGATGACACCAAAACGGGCCATCAAATTCATTTTGATGAGGAAAGGTAAATAACCATAACACTTATAAACTAAATAATGTAGATCTTAATATCACTGACTGCAAAAAATATTTAGGAGTTCTGGTTAGCAGTAATCTAAAACCAAGACAACAATGAGTAGGTGTTCGCAATAAAGTGAATAGAATTCTTGGCTTCATATCAAGAAGTATAAATAATAGGAGTCCTCAGGTTGTTCTTCAACTCTGTATATCCTTGGTTAGGCCTCATTTAGACTATGCTGCTCAGTTCTGGTCACCATATTACAGAATGGATATAAATGCTCTGGAAAACGTACAGGGGAGGATGACAAAGTTGATCCCATGTATCAGAAATCTTCCCTATGAGGATAGACTGAGGACCTGAATCTGCACTCTCTAGAAAGGTGTAGAATTAGGGGGGATATGACTGAGGTGTAAAATTGGAAAACAAATAATTAAAGGGAATGTAAATAATGTGCTAAAAATATCTAACCAAGACAGGACTCGCAGCAATGGTTTTAAGTTGGAAAAATTCAGATTCAGGAAGGATATAGGAAAGTACTGGTTTAGTAATAGAGTTGTGGATGAGTGGAACAAACTCCCGAGTACAGTTATTGAGGCTAAAACGTTGTGTAGCTTTAAAAACAGATTAGATAAATACATGAGTGGGTGTGAGTTAGACTTGATTAGCATGGGCCAGTAGGCCTGCTGCAGTGCTCCCTTTTCCTTATGTTCTTATGACCCAGGATAACTTAAGAAAATCCAGGATAACTTAAGAATATCCAGGATAACTTAAGAATATCCAGGATAACCCAGGATACCTGGAGATAACTTAAGAAAATCCAAGATAACCCAGAATAACTCAGGAAAATCCAGGATAATTAAAGAAAATTCAGAATAGCCCAGGATACTGTGTTGGTCTAGCTGTCCTTGCTGGGGGTCGAGTCACAGCTCCTGGCACCACTTCAACTACACATTACCTAGGAGCACTAAACCCGTGAGGTTCACACACAGCTCCTGGGATAACAAGTTTGATCCTGGGATAACATCTTTGACCCTGGGATAACATCTTTGATCCTGGGATAACATCTTTGATCCTGGGATAACATCTTTGATGCTGGGATAACGTTTTTGATCCTGGGATAACATCTTTGATCCTGGGATAACATCTTTGATGCTGGGATAACGTTTTTGATCCTGGGATAACATCTTTGATCCTGGGATAACATCTTTGATCCTGGGATAACATTTTTGATCCTGGGATAATATCTTTGATCCTGGGATAACATCTTTGATCCTGGGATAACATCTTTGATCCTGGGATAACATCTTTGATGCTGGGATAACATTTTTGATCCTGAGATAACATCTTTGATCCTGGGATAACATCTTTGATCCTGAGATAACATCTTTGATCCTGGGATAACATCTTTGATCCTGGGATAACATTTTTGATCCTGAGATAGCATCTTTGATCCTGGGATAACATTTTTGATCCTGAGATAGCATCTTTGATCCTGGGATAACATCTTTGATCCTGGGATAATATCTTTGATCCTGGGATAACATCTTTGATCCTGGGATAATAAGTTTGATCCTGGGATAATAAGTTTGATCCTGCGATAATAAGTTTGATACTGGGATAACAACATTGATCCTAGGATAACAGGTTTGATCCGAGGGACGGGAAGGCTCACTCTAACTGCAGTTATATATTAGTGGCTATATAGCTATATTTCAGGATATATACATATGTTATAAGACATCACATATGTAACATAACATAGCATAGGTGTTAAACTTACCATATAACACAGCTTAAGAGGTTAATAAAGGTGAAAAACCTTGGAAAATGTTGGTGAAAAACGACTGTATTTACTGTGATGAGAATGTTGTTGTTGTTGTTAGGTTAAAAGGGCCATTGACAGCTAACTAGTTAGCCAGCCAGATAGCTAACTAGTTAGCCAGCCAGACAGCTAACTAGTTAGCCAGCCAGACAGCTAACTAGCTGGCCAATCAGCTAGTTAGCCAGCCAGACAGCTAACTAGCTGGCCAATCAGCTAGTTAGCCAGCCAGACAGCTAACTAGCTGGCCAATCAGCTAGTTAGCCAGCCAGCTAGCTTTCTGGCTGGCCAACCAGCTAGTTAGCCAGCCAGACAGCTAGCTAGCTATCCAACCACCTACTTAGCCAGCCAGCTAGCTAGCCAACCACCTACTTAGCCAGCCAGCTAGCTAGCCAACCACCTACTTAGCCAGCCAGCTAGCTAGCCAACCAGTTAGTTAGCCAGCCAGCTAGCTAGCTAGTCAGCCAGCCAGCCCAGCCACAGCCAGCCAACCAGCACCTGCCGGGGTAGGCAGCAGCTCAGGCCATTGTACCCAATAGTTGCTTTATTCAAAGGAACATAATTGAATTCTCTCTCACAAACACGATAAAAATGCCTTATATAACTTATGTGATGGAATGTATAAACTCGACAATTATTTAGTAAACTCAATTGTGCAGTCTTAAGCATATAATCTATACAAAATCCCCGAATTGCTCATTATATAACAGTTTCTTTTGAGGATATGGTGACATTAGACCAGTGTTCTCCGCACTTGAGGACTTAATGTTAAGAATTAATCTCAGTTTGCTCGAAATGCCTAGCCATGCTAGGTGTCCTAGTGGCCCCCTCTGTAATTAGTATTTTATAACATGTAAACCATAAAATACCCAAAACCTGTAAACCCCGGTGGCCTGGTGGCTAAAGCTCCTGCTTCACACACGGAGGGCCCGGGTTCGATTCCCGGCGGGTGGAAATTCCGACACGTTTCCTTACACCTATTGTCCTGTTCACCTAGCAGCAAATAGGTACCTGGGTGTTAGTCGACTGGTGTGGGTCGCATCCTGGGGGACAAGATTAAGGACCCCAATGGAAATAGGTTAGACAGTCCTCGATGACGCACTGACTTTCTTGGGTTATCCTGGGTGGCTAACCCTCCGGGGTTAAAAATCCGAACGAAATCTTATCTTATCTTAACCATTATAGAGAATAAACTTGAATTGAATTGAATTGAGTTCACATTCCGCCCATCGGGAATCCCCTCTGACTGGGTCACAGTACACTGAGAATATCAGTAGGTTTAACATTTCCTTAGGTAGCCTCCTGGCCTGGTGACAAAGATCTCACTTCACACGGTGAGGGTCCGGGTTCGATTCCCGGTGGGGAGGGAACGTTCGATGCGTTTCCTTACATGTGTTGTTCTGTTAGGTAAGACACATATGCAACAGTTAGGTATCTTTATTATGAAACGTTTCGCCTACACAGTAGGCTTCTTCAGTCAAGTACAGAAAAGTTGATAGAAGCAGAAGATACTTGAAGACGATGTAATCAGTCCATCACCCTTAAAGTTTTGAGGTGGTCAGTCCCTCAGTCTGGAGAAGAGCATTGTTCCATAGTATGAAACAATATGGAGAAGAAGTGACAGGATGGAGCTTTTTATAGCGGTGAGACGTAGGCCACTTCTTCTCCATATTGTTTCATACTATGGAACAATGCTCTTCTCCAGACTGAGGGACTGACCACCTCAAAACTTTAAGGGTGATGGACTGATTACATCGTCTTCAAGTATCTTCTGCTTCTATCAACTTTTCTGTACTTGACTGAAGAAGCCTACTGTGTAGGCGAAACGTTTCATAATAAAGATACCTAACTGTTGCATATGTGTCTTACCTAACAACCTGTCGGTATTTTATACCATTTTAATGTTCAATCTGTCAGACACTGCAACACAAGGGTATCTTGGTACAGACCTGCAATCAACTTCGACAATTTCCACTAGTGAGAGGGGCTGGATTTGAGAGGGACCTGACTTCTCAACATCTGAGTTCTTACCTCTCCTAGTGGCCTACGTCTCACCGCTATAAAAAGCTCCATCCTGTCACTTCTTCTCCATATTGTTTCATACTATGGAACAATGCTCTTCTCCAGACTGAGGGACTGACCACCTCAAAACTTTAAGGGTGATGGACTGATTACATCGTCTTCAAGTATCTTCTGCTTCTATCAACTTTTCTGTACTTGACTGAAGAAGCCTACTGTGTAGGCGAAACGTTTCATAATAAAGATACCTAACTGTTGCATATGTGTCTTACCTAACAACCTGTCGGTATTTTATACCATTTTAATGTTCCATGTGTTGTTCTGTTCACCTAGCAAGTAGGTGCCTGGGTGTTAGTTGACTGGTGTGGGTCACATCCTGGGTGTTAGTTGACTGGTGTGGGTCACATCCTGGGTGTTAGTTGACTGGTGTGGGTCACATCCTGGGTGTTAGTTGACTGGTGTGGGTCACATCCTGAGGGACAAGATTGAGGACCCCAATTTATTTATTTATTTATTTATTTATTTTACAATTTGAGCATACATACAGAGGTACAAAAAAATACAGATAAGAGCAGCATGCCAAAGCCACTTATACTATGCATAGCATTACGGGCTGGCTTAAAATTAACTTAAGATTAACTAAGCAATGATGAAATCAGTGAAAAACATTAATGTAAACAGGTTACTATAAAGCACAAGTGAGTATTACAAAGACAGGTCATATGGTTGTATGCATTGCTGTTCATTCAGTAGAATGGAGTATTCTGTTAGGTAGTGTATTTAAAAAATAATAAAGTTAGATTGGGTTTTAGGTTTAACATTTATGTGATATAATTGTGAGAAACATTTAAGATATACAATTTATAAGGTTCAGTTATTCAGTATTTATTTGGTTTTGGGTGAGTAAGTGAACTTTGAGAAGAGACTTGAATTTATGAACAGGTAGTGTTTCTTTTATATTTACAGGTAATGAATTCCAGATTTTAGGGCCTTTTATATGCATTGAGTTTTTGCATAGTGTGAGATGGACACGAGGAACATCAAAGAGTGATCTGTGCCTTGTGTTATGGTCATGTGTTCTATTGAGGTTGGCAAGGAGATGTTTGAGGGGAGGGTTAATATCAGAGTTAAGTGTTCTATGTATGTAATAGGTGCAGTAGTAAGTATGGATATTTTGTATGGTGAGTAGGTTTAGTGTATTGAATATTGGTGGAGTGTGCTGCCTGTAGTGAGAATTTGTTATCATTCTAACTGCAGCCTTTTGTTGGGTAATTAGTGGTCTGAGATGGTTAATTGTTGTTGAGCCCCATGCACAAATTCCATAGGTGAGATAGGGGTAAATAAGAGAGTGATATAGGGCCAGGAGGGCTGACTGTGGAGCATAGTACCGTATCTTCGATAGTATGCCTACAGTCTTGGAAATTTTCTTAGAAATTTGTTGTATATGTGTATGAAATTTGAGTCTATTATCGAGGTGGATTCCTAAGAATTTTCCCTCTGTTAGCTTTGTGATAGGTGATCCGTTTATCATTATGTTAAGAGGGACATCTGTAGCTCTGTTACCAAACTGAATGAAGTAGGTTTTGTCAATGTTTAATGTAAGTTTGTTAGTCCTCATCCAGGTAGATATTTTCTGTAATTCGGTATTTACAGTATTGGCTAGTGTGACTGGGCTCGGGTGAGAGAAGACGTATGTAGTGTCATCTGCAAATAGTGTGGGTTTGAGTAATTGCGAAGCATTTGGTAGGTCATTTATGTATAGGAGAAAGAGAAGAGGGCCAAGGACACTTCCCTGTGGGACACCAACTGTAATTGGTTGTGCAGAAGATTTTGCCCCATTTGCGTACACATATTGACTTCTGTTGCTGAGGTATGACTTGAGGTAGTTGAGGGAGTGCCCTCTTATACCATAGTGTGACAATTTTACGTGGAGCAAGTCATGGTCAACTGTATCAAAAGCTTTACGTAAGTCAATGAAGATCCCCAGTGGGACTTCTTTTTTCTCTATTGCAGTGTATATATGTTCTAGCATGTGTATAATAGCATCATTAGTATTTTTATTAGGCCTGAATCCAAATTGGCAGGGGTTGAGTATGTTTTGGGAGATAAGGTAGGAGTAGATTCGTTTATGAATTAATTTTTCGAAGATTTTTGAGAGAGGGTGTAAGTTGGATATTGGCCTATAGTTATTCAACTCTGTTTGGTCTCCTCCTTTGTGGATCGGGGTGACCCTTGCTATTTTGAGTACTGTAGGGAAGGTGGAGGATTCTATGGATTTGTTAAAGAGTGTTGCAATGATTGGTGATAGCATTTGTGACACTTTTTTGTATATAAAGGGTGGTAAGGTATTTAAATCTCCTGCCTTGTTTTTTAGTGCGTTGATAATAAGGGAGACTTCGTATGGGTTAGTCGGAGCTAGGAAGAGTGTGTTCGGGTAGTTGCTGGTGAGGTAGTCATTTGGTGGGGTATCTGAGCTTGGGATTTTATTGGCAAGGTTTTGTCCTATAGTGGAGAAGAAGTCATTGAGTCTGTTTGCTGTTTCTGTTGGTGGGAGTTGGGGTTCATCTGATTTTGCTAATTTTATTTCGCTATTTCGCGATATCTTTTTTGTTCCCAGAATTTCTGATAGGGTTTTCCAGGTCTTTTTTATATCACCTCGTAAGTTGGATAATCTGTTCTCATAATACAATTTTTTTGCCCTTCTTATCAGGCTGGTTAGGATTGACGAGTAACGTTTTGTTTGGTCTCTGGTTATGTGACCCATTCTGTACTGTTTTTCATATTGGTGTTTTGTATTTATGGATTTGAGAATGCTGGGTGTTAGCCAGGGACTGTTCAGTCTCTTAGATGTCATCTGTTTAGTTTTTTTAGGGCAGTGCTTGTTATAGAGGTATTGGGTCTTTTTTAGAAAATTATTAATACATTCGTCAATATCTGTATAGATTTCTAGCTCAGTGTGCCAGTCAATGTTTGCTACTGCTGTTGTGAAGTTATTAATGGCTGCCTCATTGTGAAGTCTGAAGGTGACTTTAGTAGTGTCTTGGGGTAGTTTACCAAGAGTTGTTATGAGGAAAGTAGGGTAGTGGTCTGTGGTATTATCTGTAATTATGCCTGATTTTAAAGGGGATATGGTGTTGGTCCAGATGTGGTCAAGTAGGGAAACACTAGTCTCTGTAACTCTTGTAGGTTTTGTTACTGTTGGTAGCAACATGCAGTTACTCATTGTGTTTGTGAATTCAGTAACGTGTGGGTCCTGGTCTTGTAGGAGATTTATATTGAAGTCACCTGAGAGTAGTAAGTGATCTTTGTTCATGCGTGCATCAGTTATCATACTTCCTAGGTTTTGACTAAATTGGCTAATGTTTGACTGTGGAACTCTGTAGATGTTTATCACTGTGAGAGGTTTTTGTAGGTATTTGGATTTGAATTTGGCTATTATATATTCCCCATGTTCATCCCTTGTGCAAGTATTAGTGATACATTCTAGTTGGTCTGAGTAGTATATGGCTGTGCCACCCCCTTGTTGGTCTGGCCTACAGTTGTGTATGGCTGTGTAACCAGGAATGGCATAGACATCTGTACTATCAGGCTTTAGCCAGGAATTAAGACAGACAGTCCTCAATGATGCACTGACTTTCTTGGGTTATCCTGGGTAGCTAACCTTTCCTTTCCCTGGCTATTCTGGGAGGCTAACCTTTTCAATCCTGGGTTATCCTGGGGCGCTAACCTTTTCCATTCCAGGTTATCCTGGGTGGCTAACCCTCCGGGTTAAAAATCTTTAGGTGTCCCGTAGCTCGATCGCTAACGCACTCAGCTCACACACTGTCCGGGGTTCGAATGTCCTCCGGTACCGCTGGAAAAGATTAGGGACGTGTTTCCATAAGACACCTGCTGTCCCTGTTCACCCATCAGTTCAAAATGGTACCTGGGTGTTAGTGGGATGGTGTGGGTCACATCCTGGGTGTTAGTGGGCTGGTGTGGGTCACATCCTGGGTACTCACCTACTCACCTAGTTGAGGTTGCGGGGGTCGAGTCCGAGCTCCTGGCCCCGCCTCTTCACTGATCGCTACTAAGTCACTCTCCCCGAGCCGTGAGCTTTATCATACCTCTGCTTAAAGCTATGTATGGATCCTGCCTCCACTACATCGCTTCCCAAACTATTCCACTTACTGACTACTCTGTGGCTGAAGAAATACTTCCTAACATCCCTGTGATTCATCTGTGTCTTCAGCTTCCAACTGTGTCTCCTTGTTACTGTGTCCAATCTCTGGAACATCCTGTCTTTGTCCACCTTGTCAATTCCTCTCAGTATTTTGTATGTCGTTATCATGTCCCCCCTATCTCTCCTGTCCTCCAGTGTCGTCAGGTTGATTTCCCTTAACCTCTCCTCGTAGGACATACCTCTTAGCTCTGGGACTAGTCTTGTTGCAAACCTTTGCACTTTCTCTAGTTTCTTCACGTGCTTGGCTAGGTGTGGGTTCCAAACTGGTGCCGCATACTCCAATATGGGCCTAACGTACACGGTGTACAGGGTCCTGAACGATTCCTTATTAAGATGTCGGAATGCTGTTCTGAGGTTTCCTAGGCGCCCATATGCTGCAGCAGTTATTTGGTTGATGTGCGCTTCAGGAGATGTGCCTGGTGTTATACTCACCCCAAGATCTTTTTCCTTGAGTGAGGTTTGTAATCTCTGGCCCCCTAGACTGTACTCCATCTGCGGTCTTCTTTGCCCTTCCCCAATCTTCATGACTTTGCACTTGGTGGGATTGAACTCAAGGAGCCAATTGCTGGACCAGGTCTGCAGCCTGTCCAGAAAAATGACAGGATGGATAATGAGAACCTTCAAAACTAGGGATGCCAAGCCCATGATGACACTCTTCAGGTCACTTGTTCTATCTAGGCTGGAATATTGCTGCACTCTAACAGCACCTTTCAAGGCAGGTGAAATTGCCGACCTAGAAAATGTACAGAGAACTTTCACGGCGCGCATAACGGAGATAAAACACCTCAGTTACTGGGAGCGCTTGAGGTTTCTAAACCTGTATTCCCTGGAACGCAGGAGGGAGAGATACATGATTATATACACCTGGAAAATCCTAGAGGGACTAGTACCGAACTTGCACACGAAAATCACTCACTACGAAAGCAAAAGACTTGGCAGACGATGCACCATCCCCCCAATGAAAAGCAGGGGTGTCACTAGCACGTTAAGAGACCATACAATAAGTGTCAGGGGCCCGAGACTGTTCAACTGCCTCCCAGCACACATAAGGGGGATTACCAACAGACCCCTGGCAGTCTTCAAGCTGGTACTGGACAAGCACCTAAAGTCAGTTCCTGATCAGCCGGGCTGTGGCTCGTACGTTGGTTTGCGTGCAGCCAGCAGCAACAGCCTGGTTGATCAGGCGCTGATCCACCAGGAGGCCTGGTCACAGACCGGGCCGCGGGGGCGTTGACCCCCGAAACTCTCTCCAGGTCTCCAGGTACTCCAGATCCCTTTGTAGTTCTGCCTGGTCTTCGATCGAGTGAATTCTTCTCATCAACTTCACGTCATCTGCAAACAGGGACACCTCAGAGTCTATTCCTTCCGTCATGTTAGTGGACTGGTGTGGGTCACATCCTGGGTGTTAGCAGACTGGTGTGGGTTACATCCTGGGTGTTAGTGGACTGGTGTGGGTCGCATCCTGGGTGTTAGTGGACTGGTGTGGGTCACATCCTGGGTGTTAGTGAACTGGTGTGGGTCACATCCTGGGTGTTAGTGGACTGGTGTGGGTCACATCCTGGGTGTTAGTGGACTGGTGTGGGTCACATCCTGGGTGTTAGTGGACTGGTGTGGGTCACATCCTGGGTGTTAGTGGACTGGTGTGGGTCATCCTGGGTGTTAGTGGACTGGTGTGGGTCACATCCTGGGTGTTAGTGGACTGGTGTGGGTCACATCGTGGGTGTTAGTGGACTGGTGTGGGTCACATCCTGGGTGTTAGTGGACTGGTGTGGGTCACATCCTGGGTGTTAGTGGACTGGTGTGGGTCACATCCTGGGTGTTAGTGGACTGGTGTGGGTCACATCCTGGGTGTTAGTGGACTGGTGTGGGTCACATCCTGGGTGTTAGTGGACTGGTGTGGGTCACATCCTGGGTGTTAGTGGACTGGTGTGGGTCGCATCCTGGGTGTTAGTGGACTGGTGTGGGGTCACATCCTGGGTGTTAGTGGACTGGTGTGGGTCACATCCTGGGTGTTAGTGGACTGGTGTGGGTCACATCCTGGGTGTTAGTGGACTGGTGTGGGTCACATCCTGGGACAAAACTGACCTAATTTGCGGGAAATGCTCAGCATAACAAGCAACTTTCTATATAGTAGTATGTTACTGATGTCAGCTATGGTCTGTATACCTTGTACATGTACTGGTATACCTTGTACATGTACTGGTATACCTTGTACATGTACTGGTATACCTTGTACATGTACTGGTATACCTTGTACATGTACTGGTATACCTTGTACATGTACTGGTATACCTTGTACATGTACTGGTATACCTTGTACATGTACTGGTATTATTATTATTATTATTATTATTATTATTATTATTATTATTATTATTATTATTATTATTATTATACCAGGTGAATGAGTCGAACGTCCACTCCTCACCTGAGTACAGTGACCGGCTTTTCACTACAACCGTGAAGTAATTATCCACGGAGTGCAAAAATGGAGGTGATGTCATGTTCCCACCTATTGTAGTGGCAAGGGTCATGTTCCCCCCGTCCCTCCTGTCTTCCAGTGTTATCATGCCTCCCACTCCACAGTGTTAGTTTAATATCTTTATTATGCACCCCATACCCATCCTGTGGGCGGTAGTCAAAAGATTACAGAAGTACATAATGGGTCCAGGGACTGGGCCACACAGGTGGCAGCAAAGAATTACAGACCGATAGCACTAACGTCCCACAAAATAAAAATCTTTAAAATTAATATTGTTTATTTTAGCATGTCCCCCTAAGGGGGCTCTGGTGGCCTGGTGGTTAACGCTCTCGCTTCACACGGTGAGGGCCTGGGTTCGATTCCCAGCCAGAGTAGAAACATTGGACGTGTTTCTTTCCACCTGTTGTCTATGTTCCCCATCAGTAAAATGGGTACCTGGGTGTTAGTCGACTGGTGTGGGTCGCATCCTGGGACACTGACCTAAGGAGGCCTGGTCACAGACCGGGCCGCGGGGGCGTTGACCCCCGGAACTCTCTCCAGATAAACTCCAGAAACTCTCTCCAGATAAGGGAGGTCCCTTAACGTTGGTGAGGGGCTCTTGATCTAGGGAATTGGATCTGTGCTCCAGTTCCCTGAATTAAACCTGAACACCTTCCATCCCTCCCCTACGGTGTCCCGTACCTCGATCGCTAGCGGAATCAGCTCACACACTGAGGTCCGGAGATCGAATCCTCGGTACGGCTGAAAAACATTAGGGACGTGTTTCCATAAGACACCTGCTGTCCCTGTTCACCCATCAGTATAAAATGGGTACCTGGGTGTTAGTGGACTGGTGTGGGTCGCATCCTGGGTGTTAGTGGACTGGTGTGGGTCACATCCTGGGTGTTAGTGGACTGGTGTGGGTTGCATCCTGGGTGTTAGTGGACTGGTGTGGGGTCACATCCTGGGTGTTAGTGGACTGGTGTGGGTTGCATCCTGGGTGTTAGTGGACTGGTGTGGGTCGCATCCTGGGTGTTAGTGGACTGGTGTGGGGTCACATCCTGGGTGTTAGTGGACTGGTGTGGGTCGCATCCTGGGTGTTAGTGGACTGGTGTGGGTCACATCCTGGGACAAAACTGACCTAATTTGCGGGAAATGCTCAGCATAACCAGCAACTTTCTATATAGTAGTATGTTACTGATGTCAACTATGATCTGTATACCTTGTACATGTACTGGTATACCTTGTACATGTACTGGTATACCTTGTACATGTACTGGTATACCTTGTACATGTGCTGGTATACCTTGTACATGTACTGGTATACCTTGTACATGTACTGGTATACCTTGTACATGTACTGGTATACCTTGTACATGTACTGGTATACCTTGTACATGTACTGGTATACCTTGTACATGTACTGGTATACCTTGTACATGTTTACCTGGAGTTTACCTGGAGAGAGTTCCGGGGGTCAACGCCCCCGCGGCCCGGTCTGTGACCAGGCCTCCTGGTGGATCAGAGCCTGATCAACCAGGCTGTTGCTGCTGGCTACACGCAAACCAACGTACGAGCCACAGCCCGGCTGGTCAGGAACTGACTTTAGGTGCTTGTCCAGTGCCAGCTTGAAGACTGCCAGGGGTCTGTTGGTAATCCCCCTTATGTGTGCTGGGAGGCAGTTGAACAGTCTCGGGCCCCTGACACTTATTGTATAGTCTCTTTACGTGCTAGTGACACCCCTGCTTTTCATTGGGGGGATGGTACTGGTATACCTTGTACATGTACTGGTATACCTTGTACATGTACTGGTATACCTTGTACATGTACTGGTAGTAAATAATGATATTATTATTATTATTATTATTATTATTATTATTATTATTATTATTATTATTATTATTATTATTATTATTATTACGTATAAGTACGATAAACCACCTAAATTACTGGAAACGGTTAAGTCCCTTGAGTTTTACTCCCTGGAATGCAGGTGAGAAAGATACATGATAATATACTCTTGGAAAATCCTAGTAGTCTCAAATTTGCATACGATAATCACTCCCTACTATAGCAAAAGATTGGGAGATGGAACATCCAACAAGTGAAAAGCAGGGGCGCCACGAGTACACTGAAAGACAGCACAACAAGTGTGAGGGGCTCAAGACTGTTCAACTGCCTCCCAGCACACGCAAGGGGGATTACCAATAGATCCTCTGGCTGTCTTCAAGACCCCTGGCTGTCTTCAAGACCCCTGGCTGTCTTCAAGACCCCTGGCTATCTTCAAGACCCCTGACTGTCTTCAAGACCCCTGACTGTCTTCAAGACCCCTGGTTGTCTTCAAGACCTCTGACTGTCTTCAAGACCCCTGGCTGTCTTCAGGACCCCTGGCTGTCTTCAAGACCTCTGACTGTCTTCAAGACCCCTGACTGTCTTCAAGACCCCTGGCTGTCTTCAAGACCCCTGGCTGTCTTCAAGACCCCTGACTGTCTTCAAGACCTCTGGCTGTCTTCAAGACTCCTGACTGTCTTCAAGACCCCTGACTGTCTTCAAGACCCCTGGCTGTCTTCAAGACCTCTGGCTGCCTTCAAGACCCCTGACTGTCTTCAAGACCCCTGACTCTTCAAGACCCCTGGCTGTCTTCAAGACCTCTGGCTGTCTTCAAGAAGGCACCGGACAGATACCTAAAGTCAGTACCTGACTAACCGGGCTGTGGTTCGTACGTCGGGTTGCGTGCGGCCAACAGCAACAGCCTGGTTGATTAGGCCCTGATCCACCATGAGGCCTGGTTACAGACCGGGCTGCAGGGGCGTTGACCCCGGGAATCCTCTCCAGGTCAACTCCAAGCATCCTTGTAGGATAGACATTGCTCTCAGTCTATCCTTGTATGATAGACAGTGCTCTCAGTCTATCATCGTAGGATAGATAGTGCTCTCAGTCTATCCTCGTATGATAGTGCTCTCAGTCTATCCTTGGTCACTTGTTCTATCTAGGCTGGAATATTGCTGTACACTAACAGCACCTTTCAAGGCAGGTGAAATTGCTGACCTAGAAAATGTACAGAGAACTTTCACGGCGCGCATAACGGAGATAAAACACCTCAATTACTGGGAGCGCTTGAGGTTCCTGAACCTGTATTCCCTGGAACGCAGGAGGGAGAGATACATGATTATATACACCTGGAAAATCCTAGAGGGACTAGTACCGAACTTGCACACGAAAATCACTCACTACGAAAGCAAAAGACTTGGCAGACGATGCACCATCCCCCCAATGAAAAGCAGGGGTGTCACTAGCACGTTAAGAGACCATACAATAAGTGTCAGGGGCCCGAGACTGTTCAACTGCCTCCCAGCACACATAAGGGGGATTACCAACAGACCCCTGGCAGTCTTCAAGCTGGCACTGGACAAGCACCTAAAGTCAGTTCCTGACCAGCCGGGCTGTGGCTCGTACGTTGGTTTGCGTGCAGCCAGCAGCAACAGCCTGGTTGATCAGGCTCTGATCCACCAGGAGGCCTGGTCACAGACCGGGCCGCGGGGGCGTTGACCCCCGGAACTCTCTCCAGGTAAACTCCAGTGCTCTCTGTCTATCCTCGTAGGATAGATAGTGCTCTCAGTCTATCCTCGTAGGATAGATAGTGCTCTCAGTCTATCCTCGTAGGATAGATAGCGCTCTCAGTCTATCCTCGTAGGATAGATAGTGCTCTCAGTCTATCCTCGTAGGATAGGTAGTGCTCTCAGTCTATCCTCGTAGGATAGGTAGTGCTCTCAGTCTATCCTCGTAGGATAGATAGTGCTCTCAGTCTATCCTCGTAGGATAGGTAGTGCTCTCAGTCTATCCTCGTAGGATAGATAGTGCTCTCAGTCTATCCTCGTAGGATAGGTAGTGCTCTCAGTCTATCCTCGTAGGATAGATAGTGCTCTCAGTCTATCCTCGTAGGATAGATAGTGCTCTCAGTCTATCCTCGTAGGATAGATAGTGCTCTCAGTCTATCCTCGTAGGATAGGTAGTGCTCTCAGTCTATCCTCGTAGGATAGATAGTGCTCTCAGTCTATCCTCGTAGGATAGATAGTGCTCTCAGTCTATCCTCGTAGGATAGGTAGTGCTCTCAGTCTATCCTCGTAGGATAGATAGTGCTCTCAGTCTATCCTCGTAGGATAGGTAGTGCTCTCAGTCTATCCTCGTAGGATAGATAGTGCTCTCAGTCTATCCTCGTAGGATAGATAGTGCTCTCAGTCTATCCTCGTAGGATAGATAGTGCTCTCAGTCTATCCTCGTAGGATAGGTAGTGCTCTCAGTCTATCCTCGTAGGATAGATAGTGCTCTCAGTCTATCCTCGTAGGATAGGTAGTGCTCTCAGTCTATCCTCGTAGGATAGATAGTGCTCTCAGTCTATCCTCGTAGGATAGATAGTGCTCTCAGTCTATCCTCGTAGGATAGATAGTGCTCTCAGTCTATCCTCGTAGGATAGATAGTGCTCTCAGTCTATCCTCGTAGGATAGGTAGTGCTCTCAGTCTATCCTCGTAGGATAGATAGTGCTCTCAGTCTATCCTCGTAGGATAGATAGTGCTCTCAGTCTATCCTCGTAGGATAGATAGTGCTCTCTGTCTATCCTCGTAGGATAGATAGTGCTCTCAGTCTATCCTCGTATGATAGACAGTGCTCTCTGTCTATCCTCGTAGGATAGATAGTGCTCTCAGTCTATCCTCGTAGGATGGATAGTGCTTTCAGTCTATCCTCGTATGATAGATAGTGCTCTCAGTCCATCCTCGTAAGATAGATAGTGCTCTCAGTCTATCCTCGTGGGATAGATAGTGTCCTCAGTCTATCATCCTAGTATAGATAGTACTCTCAGTCTATCCTCATTGGATAGACAGTGCCCTCACTCTACAGTCTTTCCTGTAGGATGGACAGTATGACAGGTAACCCTGTAAAACCCTCGTGTAAATAAGAGATAAGGCGAGAGAGAGAAAGAGAGAGAGAGAGAGAGAGAGAGAGAGAGAGAGAGAGAGAGAGAGAGAGAGAGAGAGAGAGAGAGAGAGAGAGAGAGAGAGAGAGTACCAAGAGAGCTCTTAACAAAACTCTCCTCCGGTTGAACCACTCTTCCCAGACCAATATCACTTTTATTGCCTTCTACACCAAGTTTATGCGCCTCATATATATATATATATATATATATATATATATATATATATATATATATATATATATATATATATATATATATATATATATATATATATATATATGAAAATATGACAAACCAGTGATACAAGATACGAAACAGCCACGAGGATAGTTGAATGATAGATCTAGGCCTTTCGTGTTACACTGAGCACATCATCAGGAGCTTGCAATGTTATAGAAAAGAAGAGGAGGTCCAAGTAAATGTGATCACAGAAGCATCTATGCTGGAAGCAAAGTTGAGCTTCTTTCTGTGGTTGTTCCTGTTTATTGTGAGGTATTGTGTCAGAGCTCTTATTATAGTCCAGGAATATGCAGGCCCTCTGTCTGTCTGTCTCTCTGTCTCTCTCCCTCTGTCTCTGTCTCTCTGTGTTTCTGTCTACCTGTCTCTCTCTCTCTCTCTCTCTCTCTCTCTCTCTCTCTCCGTCACTAGTGCAGTACTTGTGTCTGTCTTGTCACTGCTCCTGTGACCATTTCTGATTCTCCTTATTTATTTCGCTCATAAGTCGAGAACTCTTTGTCTGATCGGTTTCAAATTTCTTACACCTGTGCATGGTAAGGAGGTCTAAATTCTAGAAAGAATTAGTATGTGTAACTGCTGTATGAGCGAAGTTATTGACTGCATTCCTAGTATTGTGGAATGTCTGGGGTAACCTGCAGAGGCTTCAGTTGTTCAGCTTGAAGGATGGTGGTGACTGAACTTTAGGAGTGAAGTTCCAGGATCAACCATATTATGTGTAAAATACTGACAACATGACTCACGAAATCGTAATGGCACGACTGCAAACAAACTATACTAAGATAAGATAAGATTTCGTTCGGATTTTTAACCCCGGGAGGTTAGCCACCCAGGATAACCCAAGAAAGTCAGTGCGTCATCGAGGACTGTCTAACTTATTTCCATTGTGGTCCTTAATCTTGTCCCCCAGGATGCGACCCACACCAGTCGACTAACACCCAGGTACCTATTTGCTGCTAGGTGAACAGGACAACAGGTGTAAGGAAACGTGTCGAAATGTTTCCACCCACCGGGAATCGAACCCGGGCCATCCGTGTGTGAAGCGGGAGCTTTAGCCACCAGGCCACCGGGCCACGGGTGGAGTCAGAACCCCAACCGTAGTATAGTTAGTTTGCAATCGTCGTAAAACTCCAGACCGACGCGCTAGCCACTGGGCCAGCTAGCTACAATAACCTAGTTGGACTAGTGGCTAACTCGTCGGTCTGGAGTTTTAAGACTGATTGCGGGTTCTAACCCCACCCATGATATAATACTGACAACACTTTGAAAGGGTAAGATAAGATGTTATTGGGATTTTTAACCCTGGAGGGTTATCCACCCAGAATAACCCGAGAAAGTCATTGCTTCATCGAGGGATTGTCTGTCTTATTTCCATCGTGGTCCTTTAGTCTTGTCCCAGAGGATGCCACCCACACCAGTCTACTAACACCCAGGATGCCACCCACACCAGTCTACTAACACCCAGGATGCCACCCACACCAGTCTACTAACACCCAGGATGCCACCCACACCAGTCTACTAACACCCAGGATGCCACCCACACCAGTCTACTAACACCCAGGATGCCACCCACACCAGTCTACTAACACCCAGGATGCCACCCACACCAGTCTACTAACACCCAGGATGCCACCCACACCAGTCTACTAACACCCAGGATGCCACCCACACCAGTCTACTAACACCCAGGATGTGACCCACACCAGTCTACTAACACCCAGGATGCCACCCACACCAGTCTACTAACACCCAGGATGCCACCCACACCAGTCTACTAACACCCAGGATGCCACCCACACCAGTCTACTAACACCCAGGATGCCACCCACACCAGTCTACTAACACCCAGGATGCCACCCACACCAGTCTACTAACACCCAGGATGCCACCCACACCAGTCTACTAACACCCAGGATGCCACCCACACCAGTCTACTAACACCCAGGATGCCACCCACACCAGTCTACTAACACCCAGGATGCCACCCACACCAGTCTACTAACACCCAGGATGCCACCCACACCAGTCTACTAACACCCAGGATGCCACCCACACCAGTCTACTAACACCCAGGATGCCACCCACACCAGTCTACTAACACCCAGGATGCCACCCACACCAGTCTACTAACACCCAGGATGCCACCTACACCAGTCTACTAACACCCAGGATGTGACCCACACCAGTCTACTAACACCCAGGATGCCACCCACACCAGTCTACTAACACCCAGGATGCCACCTACACCAGTCTACTAACACCCAGGATGCCACCTACACCAGTCTACTAACACCCAGGATGCCACCCACACCAGTCTACTAACACCCAGGATGCCACCCACACCAGTCTACTAACACCCAGGATGCCACCTACACCAGTCTACTAACACCCAGGATGCCACCTACACCAGTCTACTAACACCCAGGATGCCACCCACACCAGTCTACTAACACCCAGGATGCCACCTACACCAGTCTACTAACACCCAGGATGCCACCTACACCAGTCTACTAACACCCAGGATGCCACCTACACCAGTCTACTAACACCCAGGATGCCACCCACACCAGTCTACTAACACCCAGGATGCCACCCACACCAGTCTACTAACACCCAGGATGCCACCTACACCAGTCTACTAACACCCAGGATGCCACCCACACCAGTCTACTAACACCCAGGATGCCACCTACACCAGTCTACTAACACCCAGGATGCCACCTACACCAGTCTACCAACACCCAGGATGCCACCTACACCAGTCTACTAACACCCAGGATGCCACCTACACCAGTCTACTAACACCCAGGATGCCACCTACACCAGTCTACTAACACCCAGGATGCCACCTACACCAGTCTACTAACACCCAGGATGCCACCCACACCAGTCTACTAACACCCAGGATGCCACCCACACCAGTCTACTAACACCCAGGATGCCACCCACACCAGTCTACCAACACCCAGGATGCCACCCACACCAGTTACTACACCCAGGATGCCACCCACACCAGTCTACTACACCCAGAATGCCACCCACACCAGTCTACTACACCCAGGATGCCACCCACACCAGTCTACTACACCCAGGATGCCACTCACACCAATCTACTACACCCAGGATGCCACCCACACCAGTCTACTACACCCAGGATGCCACCCACACCAGTCTACTACACCCAGGATGCCACCCACACCAGTCTACTACACCCAGGACGCCACCCACACCAGTCTACTATACCCAGGATGCCACCCAAACCAATCTACTACACCCAGGATGCCACCCACACCAGTCTACTACACCCAGGATGCCACCCACACCAGTCTACTAACACCCAGGATGCCACCCACACCAGTCTACTAACACCCAGGATGCCACCCACACCAGTCTACTAACACTCAGGATGCCACCCACACCAGTCTACTAACACCCAGGATGCCACCCACACCAGTCTACTAACACCCAGGATGCCACCCACACCAGTCTACTAACACCCAGGATGCCACCCACACCAGTCTACTAACACCCAGGATGCCACCCACACCAGTCTACTAACACCCAGGATGCCACCCACACCAGTCTACTAACACCCAGGATGTGACCCACACCAGTCTACTAACACCCAGGATGCCACCCACACCAGTCTACTAACACCCAGGATGCCACCCACACCAGTCTACTAACACCCAGGATGCCACCCACACCAGTCTACTAACACCCAGGATGCCACCCACACCAGTCTACTAACACCCAGGATGCCACCCACACCAGTCTACTAACACCCAGGTACCTACTTGCTGGGTGTAAGGAAACACGTCCAGTGTTTTCATCCCGCCGGGAATCGAACCCGGACCCTCAGCGTATAAGTAAGTTTATTCAGCTATACACCAATACAGTTACGATACAAGTTGCGATACAATAGCATGTGATACAATAGTGTATCAAACAACAGTAGTGGTGTTGCTGGTAGTGTATTAATACAATACTGGAATGCAGTTATACAGTAGTGTATTTTAAGAGAAGTTATGAATACGAGAACAGGGATTAAAATAATTGAATTTGTCGGTGATATCCTTGAATAAATCCTTGAATAAATCCTTGAATAAATCCTTGAATAAATCCTTGAATAAATCCATGAATAAATCCTTGAATAAATCCATGAATAAATCCATGAATAAATCCTTGAATAAATCCATGAATAAATCCTTGAATAAATCCATGAATAAATCCATGAATAAATCCTTGAATAAATCTATGAATAAATCCTTGAATAAATCCATGAATAAATAGATGAATAAATCCTTAAGTAAATCCTACAGACATGTCTGCTAGACCTGTCTGCTAGACATGTCTGCTAGACCTGTCTACTAGACATGTCTGCTAGACATGTCTACCAGACATGTCTGCTAGACTTGTCTACTAGACATGTCTGCTAGACATGTCTACTAGACATGTCTCCTAGCCATGTCTGCTAGACATGTCTACTAGACATGTCTGCTAGACCTGTCTACTAGACATGTCTGCTAGACCTGTCTACTAGACATGTCTGCTAGACCTGTCTACTAGACATGTCTGGAGTTTACCTGGAGAGAGTTTCGGGGGTCAAAGCCCCCGCGGCCCGGTCTGTGACCAGGCCTCCTGGTGGATCAGCGCCTGATCAACCAGGCTGTTGCTGCTGGCTGCACGCAAACCAACGTACGAGCCACAGCCCGGCTGATCAGGAACTGACATGTCTACTAGACATGTCTGCTAGACATGTCTACTAGACATGTCTGCTAGACCTGTCTGCTAGACATGTCCGCTAGACATGTCTACTAGACATGTCTGCTAGACCTGTCTACTAGACATGTCTGCTAGACCTGTCTACTAGACATGTCTGCTAGACCTGTCTACTAGACATGTCTACTAGACATGTCTGCTAGACATGTCTGCTAGACATGTCTACCAGACATGTCTGCTAGACCTGTCTACTAGACATGTCTGCTAGACATGTCTACTAGACATGTCTGCTAGACATGTCTACTAGACATGTTTTCTGGAAATGTCTGCTGCACATGTCTGCTAGACATGTCTACTAGAGATGTCTGCTAGACATGTCTACTAGACATGTCAGCTAGACATGTTTACTAGAGATGTCTGCTGGACATGACTGGTAGACATGTCTGCTGGACAAGTCTACTAGACATGTCTGTTGGACATGTCTGCTGGATATGTCTTGGTAGTACATGACAGTACATGGTAGTACATGACAGTACATGGTAGTACATGACAGTACATTGTCGTATATGACAGTAATTGGTAGTACATGGCAGTACATGGTAGTACATGACAGTACATGGTAGTACATGACAGTACATGGTAATATATGACAGTAATTGGTAGTACATGGCAGTACATGGTAGTACATGACAGAACGTTGTAGTATATGACAGTAATTGGTAGTACATGACAGTACATGGTAGTACATGACATTACATGGTAATACATGACAGTACATGGTAGCATATGACAGTACATGGTAGTACATGACAGTACATGGTAGTACATGACAGTACATGGTAGTACATGACAGTACATGGTAGTACATGACAGTACATGGTAGTACATGACAGTACATGGTAGTACATGACAGTACATGGTAATACATGACAGTACATGGTAGTACATGACAGTACATGGTAATACATGACAGTACATGGTAGTACATGACAGTACCTGGTAATACATGACAGTACATGGTAGTACATGACAGTATATGGTGCTGTCCTGGGAGACAGTAATGGTGAAGCTGGAGATTTTGTCCAGGTAGTCGGGAATTATACGCAGGAAGGAATGCATATAAATGACCTCATAGGGGACAGGAACCGTAGTGGGGAAACAAGTGTAGTCAAAGATAAGATAAAACCAATATTGCAAACTAGAAATACCGCAGGAAATAGCAAACAAGAGGACTCCACTAGCTTTAGTGAGGATATATTACCAAAAACAACTGGTGGGAGCTCCATTGTTGGTGCTAGGGAGGATAGGAATAAGAAAGGTAAACATGCACCAATAGGGAATACAGTCACAGAAACCCAAGGCAAACGGAAACCAAGCCTGTGCACATACTATGCACTTGGTATCTGCAGGCATGGGAAATCTGGAAAAACAGACGGGACGTGCAACTATGACCACCCTAGAAAATGCCGTGCCCATATGACAACAGGAAAATGCAAACTCCCTTCCTGTAAGCTTTTTCACCCTGAAATGTGTACCTCTTCAGTACAGGAAAGACTGTGCTATAACTTAAATTGCCAGGCACACCATCTAAAGGGGACAAAAAGATACAAAACATCCAGGCCATGGGAAAACCTGGGTAGCCACAGCCACTCAAGAGGGAGAGGTTTTTTAGTGCCAGGAAGGAAAAGAAACTGGCAGGAAATGGCAGAAATTGTACACCAAATCCAGTCATTCCTGGAGTGGAACCACAGTCGATGGCCTCCACTCCAAACCAACAGATACAGATACTAATGCCGGAAAAAAAATCCCCCCCCCCCAGTACCAACAATACCACCAGTCCGATGACATTCTTCTTTGCAAATATACAGGGTCTAAAGCCAGCAACAAACAACAAAATACCTTTCATCCGTGGACTGCTTGCAGAGGCAAAGGCAATGTTCGCGGCTTTCACTGAGACCCACATAAAGGATCACTTGGACAACGAAATATGGATCCCAGGTTACAATCTATACAGATGTGACAGAGTGAACAGGCAAAAGGGGGGGGTTGGCCTGTACATTGCAGAGTCACTTGTTTGCACAGAACTGCTTAATGCCTCAAATGATGTAGTGGAAGTTTTAGCAGTAAAGATCGAGAACCAAAACCTAGTCATTGTGGTAGTCTACAAGCCTCCGGATGCAACATCCCAGCAATTCCAGGAACAGCTGTTAAAAATTGACCACTGTCTGGAAAATCTTCCAGCTCCTGCACCCAACATCTTGCTCCTGGGGGATTTCAACTTAAGGCACCTAAAATGGAGGAATATAGCAAATAATGTTGTTGCAGTAATAACACCAGGAGGCAGCTCTGATGAAAACTCACACTCACACAAGCTTTTAAATCTCTGCACAAAATTCAATTTAAACCAGCAAATAATAGAGCCTACTAGAATGGAGAATGCACTAGACCTCATCTTCACTAACAATGATGATCTGATAAGAAATGTCACCATATCAAAAACAATATACTCAGATCACAACATAATTGAGGTTCAGACATGTATGCGCGGAGCCCCAGACCGACATAATGAGTCTAGTCACGAGGGAGCATTCACCAAATTCAACTTCAATAACAAAAACATAAAGTGGGACCAAGTAAACCAAGTCCTAACCGATATAAGCTGGGAAGATATACTAAGCAACACAGACCCCAACTTATGCCTAGAACAGATTAACTTGGTGGCACTCGATGTATGCACAAGACTTATTCCTCTAAGAAAAAGGAGGAGTAGATGTAAAATAGAAAGAGACAGGCGCTCCCTTTACAGGCGACGGAAAAGAATAACAGAGCGGCTAAAAGAGGTCAATCTATCTGAAATGCGTAGGGAGACACTGGTCAGAGAAATAGCAAGCATCGAACTTAAGCTAAAGGAATCTTATAGGAGTCAGGAATCGCGGGAAGAACTAAAAGCCATAAATGAAATTGAAAGAAACCCAAAGTATTTCTTCTCCTATGCCAAATCAAAGTCGAGAACAACGTCCAGTATTGGGCCCCTACTTAAACAAGATGGGTCCTACACAGATGACAGCAAGGAAATGAGTGAGCTACTCAAGTCCCAATATGACTCAGTTTTTAGCAAGCCGCTAACCAGACTGAGAGTCGAAGATCAAAATGAATTTTTTATGAGAGAGCCACAAAATTTGATTAACACAAGCCTATCCGATGTTATCCTGACGCCAAATGACTTCGAACAGGCGATAAATGACATGCCCATGCACTTTGCCCCAGGGCCAGACTCATGGAACTCCGTGTTCATCAAGAACTGCAAGAAGCCCCTATCACGAGCTTTTACCATCCTATGGAGAGGGAGCATGGACACGGGGGTCGTCCCACAGTTACTAAAAACAACAGACATAGCCCCACTCCACAAAGGGGGCAGTAAAGCAACAGCAAAGAACTAGACCGATAGCACTAACATCCCATATCATAAAAATCTTTGAAAGGGTCCTAAGAAGCAAGATCACCACCCATCTAGAAACCCATCAGTTACACAACCCAGGGCAACATGGGTTTAGAGCAGGTCGCTCCTGTCTGTCTCAACTATTGGATCACTACGACAAGGTCCTAGATGCACTATAAGACAAAAAGAATGCAGATGTAATATATACAGACTTTGCAAAAGCCTTCGACAAGTGTGACCATGGCGTAATAACGCACAAAATGCGTGATAAAGGAATAACAGGAAAAGTCGGTCGATGGATCTATAATTTCCTCACTAACAGAACACAAAGAGTAGTCGTCAACAGAGTAAAGTCCGAGGCAGCTACGGTGAAAAGCTCTGTTCCACAAGGCACAGTACTCGCTCCCATCTTGTTCCTCATCCTCATATCCGACATAGACAAGGATGTCAGCCACAGCTCCGTGTCTTCATTTGCAGATGACACCCGAATCTGCATGACAGTGTCTTCCATTGCAGACACTGCAAAGCTCCAGGCGGACATCAACCAAATCTTTCAGTGGGCTGCAGAAAACAATATGAAGTTCAACGATGAGAAATTTCAATTACTCAGATATGGTAAACACGAGGAAATTAAATCTTCATCAGAGTACAAAACAAATTACAAATAGTACATGGTAGTACAAGGTAGTACATGACAGTATATGTTAGTACATGACAGTACACGGTAGTACAAGGTAGTACATGACAGTACATGTTAGTACATGACAGTACACGGTAGTACAAGGTAGTACATGGCAGTACATGGTAGTACATGATAGTACATTGTAGTACAAGGTAGTACATGACAGTACATTGTAGTACAAGGTAGTACATGACAGTACATGCTAGTACACGGTAGTACATAGCACATGAAAGTACATGGTAGTGCAAGGTAGTACATGACAGTACACGGTAGTACATGGCAGTACACGGTAGTACATGACAGTACATCGTAGTACATAGTACAAGGTAGTACATGACAGTACATCGTAGTACATAGTACAAGGTAGTACATGACAGTACATGGTAATAATGGTAGTACATGTACTCAGCTGGTGGTATCATGCAGGTTGCCAACATAACAAGCTAAGAGATCAAGAATGATATTGCAAATTGACCAGAGTCTTGGTTATCTTGCAACACCGACCTTCTTGCAAGATTATTATAATTACACACATTTATACTGGCAGCTGTTGTTAGGCGACGGCGGCGGCAGGCAGCAGGCGGCAGCGGAGCAGCCAGGCACGGCAGCGGCAGCGGCAGCAGCAGCGGCAGCAGCAGCAAGCAGCGGCGGCAAGCGGAACAGGCGGAACAGCGGCAACGGCAGGCGGCAGCGGCAGCAACGGCAGCAGCGGCAAGCAGCGGCAGCAACGGCAGCGGCAACGGCGAGCAGCAGCGGCAGCACGCGGCAAGGGCGGAGCACGGCGGCAGCGGCGGCGGAAGCGGCAAGGCAGCAGCAGCAGCGGCAGCGGCAGCAGCGGCAGCAGCAGCTGCAGCAGCAAGCGGCAGCAGCAGCAGCAACGCGGCGGCAGGCGGCAGCAGCAGCAAGCAGCAGCAGCAGCAGCGGGAACGGCGGCAGCAGCAGGCGCAGCGGCAGCAAGGCGGCAACAGCGGCAGCAGCAGGCAGCGGCAGCGGCAGCGGCAGCGGCGGCAGCAGCAGCGCAGCGCGGCGGCAGCAAGCGGCAGCGGCGGCGGCAGCAGCACGGCGGCGGAACGGCGGCGGCAGCAGGCAGCGGCAAGGCAGCGGCGGCAAGCAAGCAGCAAGGCGGCAAGCGGCGGACGGCGGCGCAGCGGCAGCGGCGGCAGGCAGCGGCGGCGGCGGCAGCGGCGGCAGCGGAAGCGGCGGCGGCAGCAGCAGCGGCGGCGGCGAGCGGCGGCAGCAGCGGCGGCGGCGGCTGGCAGCGGCGGCGGCAGCGGCGGCGGCGGCGGCGCGGCGGCAGCGGCGGACGCGGCAGCGGGCGGCGGCAGGCGGCAGCGGCGGCAGCAGCGGCGGCAGCGGCAAGGCAGCAGCGGCGGCGGCGCAGCGGCGGCAGGCGGCAGCAGCGGCAGCGGCGGCAAGCGGCAGCAGGCGGCGGCGGCAGAGCAACAGCGGCAGCAGCAGCAGCGGCGGCAGCAGCGGCAGCGGCGGCAGCAAGCAGCGGCGGCGGCCGGCAGCGGCAGCAAAGGCAGCGGCAACGAACAGCAAGGGCGGCAGCGGCGGCAGCAGGCGGAGCGGCAACGGCAGCAGCGGCAGGCGGCGGCAGCAGCAGCGGCGGCAAGGCAGCCCAGCAACGGCGGCGGCCCGGCAGCAGCGGCGACAGCAGCGAAGCGGCGGCGGCGGCAGCGGCGGCGGCGAGGCGGCAACAGCGGCGGCAAGCAGCGGCAGCAGGCAGCGGCAACGGCAGCAACGGCGGCGGCAGCAGCAGCAGCGGCAAGGCGGCAGCGCGGCGGCAGCGCGGCGGCAACAGGCAGCGGAACGGCAGCGGCGGCGGCAGCGGCGAACGGCGGCGGTTAGCAGCGACGGAAGGGCAGCGGCAACCGGCGGCAGGCGGCGGCGGCGGCGGCAGCGGCAGCAACGGCAAGGCGGCGGCGGCGGCAGCGGCGGCAGCGAAGCGGCGGCGGCAGGCAGCAGCAGCAGCAGCGGCGCAGCAACGGCGGCGGCAGCGGCAGCAGGCAGGCAGCAGCGGCGGCAGCGGCAGCGGCGAGCGGAGCAGCAAGCCCAGCGGCGGCAGCAGCAGCGGCAAGGCAAGGCGGCAGCGGCAGCAGCAGCGGCGCTTGGCAGCGGCAGCGGCGGGCAAGGCGGCAGGCAGCGGCGGCGGCAGCGCAGCGGCGGCAGCGGCGGCAGCGGCGGCGGCGGCAGGCGGCGGCAGCGGCGGCAGCGGCAGCGGCGGCGGCCCAGCAGGCGGCGGCAGCGGCGGCAGCAGCAGCGGCGGCAGCGGCGGCCGCGGCGGCGGCAGCGGCAAGGCGGCAGCAGCTGACGGCGGCGGCAGCGGCGCGGCAGCGGCAGCGGCGGCAGCGGCGGCGGACCCGGCGGCGGCAGCGGCGCGGCAGCGGCAGGCGGCGGCAGCGGCAGCAGCAGCAGCGCAGGCAGCGGCGGACGGCGGCGGCAGCAAGCAGCAGCAGGCAGGCGGCGGCAGCGGCAGCGGCGGCGGCAGCGGCAAGGCAGCCCGGCACGGCAGCGGCAGCGCAGGCGGCAGCGGCGGCGGCAGCAGCACGGCGGCGCGGCCGGCGGCAGCGGCGGCAGCGGCAAGGCAGCGGCAGCGGCAGGCGGCAGCAACAGCAGCGGCAGGCGGCGGCGGCAGCAGCAGCGGCAAGGCGGCAGCGGCAAGCAAGGCAGCGGCGAGCGGCGGCGGCAGCAGCAGCGGCGGCGGCGGCGGCAGGCAAGGCGGCGACAAGCAGCGGCAGCGGCGGCAGCGGCGGCGGCGAGCGGCAGCGAGGCGAGCGGCGGCGGCAGCGGCAAGCGGCAGCAGCGGCGGCGGCGGCGGCGGCAGCGGCGAGCGGCGGCGGTAACGGCAGCGGCGGCAGCAGCGGCAGCGGCGGCACGGCAGCGGCAGCAGCAGCGGCAGCGGTGCAGCGGCAGCAGCGGCAAGGCAGCAGACAGCGGCGGCAGCAGCAGCGGTGGCAGCAGCAGCAGCAGCGGCAGCAAGGCGGCAAGCAGCGGCGGCAGCAGCAGGCGGTGACAGCAGCAGCGCACGGCGGCAGGCAGCGGCAGCGGCGGCAAGCAAGGCGGCGAAAGCAGCGGCAGCGGTAGCAGCAGCAGCAGCGGCAGCAGCAGCCAGCCAGCGGCAGGCGGCGACGGCAGCGGCGGCAGCAGCGGTACGGCAGGCAGCAAGGTGGCAGCGGCGGCAGCGGATGGCAGCAGCAGCGCGGCAGCAGCGGCAGCAGCGGCCGGCACGCGGCGGCAGCAGCAGCAGCGGCAAGGCGGCGAGCAGCAGCGGCGCGGGCAGCGGCAGCGGCTTGGCAGCGCCAGCAAGCAGCAAGGAACAAGGCAGCAGCGGCAGCAGCGGCAAGCAAGCGGCTAAGCAGCAGCAGCAGCACAGCGGCAGCAGCAAGGCGGCCGGCAGCAGCAAGGCAGCAAGGCAGCAAACAGCGGCAGCAGCAACAGCAGCAACGGCCAGCAGCAAGCAGCAAGCAGCACTTGGCAGCAGCAGCAAGGCAGCAACGGCAGCGGCGTTGCGGCAACGGCAGCAGCAGCAACCGCATTAGCAGCAACGGCAGCAAGGTAACAACGAACAGCAGGCACCGGCAACGGCATTGGAACAGCGGCAGCAACGAACAGCAGCAGCAGCAGCGTGCTGGCAGCAGCAGCAGCGGCAGCGTTAACGGCAGCAGCAGCAGCAGCGGCAGCAAGCGCGTAGCAACGGCGGCAGCAGCGGCAAGCGGTTAACGCAAGGCGGCAGACGGCAGCAGCGGCGGCAGCACCGGGCAGCAGGCGGCAGCAAGGCAGCAAGGCAGCATTGGCAAGCAAGGCGGCAGCGGCGGCAACAGCAGCAGCACAGCAAGCGGCGCAAGCAGCAGCGGCAAGGCAGCAGCGGCAGCAGCAAGCAGCAGCGGCGTTGGCAGCGGCGGGCAGCGGCGGAACGGCGCGGCAGCAGGCAGCAGCAGCAGCGGCAGCGGCGGCGGCGGCAGCGGCGGCGCAGCAGCAACGCGGCACGGCAGCGGCAGCAGCAGCGGCAGCGGCACCCAGCGGCAGCAGCAGCGGCGAAGCAGCGGCAGCGGACAACAACAACAGCAACAACAACAACAACAACAACAACAACAGCAACAACAACAGCAACAACAACAACAACAACAACAACAACAGCTCACAGTCACGTGTCAATATCTTTGTCCACTTTTATCACTTTCTTGCGGTTGAATTAACAACATAGCCGCGGGATGTTGCAGGATGCCGCGGGATGTTGCAGGATGCCGCGGGATGTTGCAGGATGCCGCGGGATGTTGCAGGATGCCGCAGGATGTTGCAGAATGCCGCAGGATGTTGCAGGATGCCGCAGGATGTTGCAGGATGCCGCAGGATGTTGCAGGATGCCGCAGGATGTTGCAGGATGCCGCGGGATGTTGCCGAATGCCGCGGGATGTTGCAGGATGCCGCAGGATGTTGCAGAATGTCGCGGGATGTTGCAGGATGCCGCGGGATGTTGCCGAATGCCGCGGGATGTTGCAGGATGCCGCAGGATGTTGCAGAATGTCGCGGGATGTTGCAGGATGCCGCGGGATGTTGCCGAATGCCGCGGGATGTTGCAGGATGCCGCAGGATGTTGCAGAATGTCGCGGGATGTTGCAGGATGCCGCATGTTGCCGAATGCCGCGGGATGTTGCAGGATGCCGCAGGATGTTGCAGAATGTCGCGGGATGTTGCAGGATGCCGCGGGATGTTGCCGAATGCCGCGGGATGTTGCAGGATGCCGCAGGATGTTGCAGAATGTCGCGGGATGTTGCAGGATGCCGCGGGATGTTGCCGAATGCCGCGGGATGTTGCAGGATGCCGCAGGATGTTGCAGAATGTCGCGGGATGTTGCAGGATGCCGCGGGATGTTGCCGAATGCCGCGGGATGTTGCAGGATGCCGCGGGATGTTGCCGAATGCCGCGGGATGTTGCAGGATGCCGCGGGATTTTGCAGGATGCCGCGGGATTTTGCAGGATGCCGCGGGATGTTGCAGGATGCTGCAGGATGTTTCAGAATGTTGCAGAATGCCATGGGATGTTGCAGGATGCCGCAGAATGTTGCAGGAGGCTGAAGATGTTGCAGGATGCCGCAGGAGGCTGCAGGATGTGGCAGAATGGCGCGGGATGTTGCAGTATGCCGCGGGATGTTGCAGGAGGCTGCAGGATGTTTCAGGATCCCGCAGGAGGCTTCAGGATGCTGTAGAATGCTGCAGAATATTGCAGAATGCTGCAGGATATTACAGGATGCTGCAGGAGGCTGCAGAATGTTGAAGGATGCCACAGGATGTTGCAGGATTCAGCAGTATGTTGCAGGATGCAGTAGGATGTACGGATATAAATTTTAATAGTCAATAAATAGCTGTATAAGATACTTACTCTATTGTGTACTCACCTAATTGTGGTTGCCGAGGTCGAGTCACAGGTCCTGGCCCTTCATCTTCACTGGTTGTCACTAGGCCCTGTCTTTCCCTTCTCATTGAGCTTTATCATACCTCTTAAAGCTATGTATGGATCCTGCCTCCACTACAGCACTCTCCAGTTTGTTCCACTTCCTGACAACTCTATGGCTAAAAACATACTTCCTAACATCCCTGTGACTCATCTTAGTTTTTAACTTTTATTTATGGCTCTTTGCTGCTGTGTTCTCCTCATACATGCATCTTTGTTTCTGGTTCTTTGTTTCAACTCCTTGTTTTCCAAAGTCCTTTGTCTTCTATACTTTTTCCATTCTCTAGCACACTTGCCTTTGGGCTCTCCACATCTGGTAAACCAAGGGCTCACTCTGGTCTTCCCATTGTTTCTGTTGACCCTTGGTTTGAACTTCTCTTCCTCCCTGCACTTTGTTCTGGTTAGCAGTAATCTAAAACCAAGACAACAGTGCATAAGTGTTCGCAATAAAGCTAACAGAATTCTTGGCTTCATATCAAGAAGTATAAATAATCTTCAGTCCTCAGGTTGTTCTTCAACTCTATATATCCTTGGTTAGGCCTCATTTAGACTATGCTGCTCAGTTCTGGTCACCGTATTACAGAATGGATATAAATGCTCTGGAAAACGTACAGAGGAGGATGACAAAGATGATCAAATGTATCAGAAATATCTTCCCTATGAGGATAGACTGAGGCCCTGAATCTGCACTCTCTAGAAAGGTGTAGAATTAGGGGGGATATGATTGAGGTGTATAAATGGAAGACAGGAATAAATAAAGGGGATGTAAATAGTGTGCTGAAAATTTCCAGCCAAGACAGGACTCGCAGCAATGGTTTTAAATTGGAAAAATTCAGATTCAGGAAGGATATAGGAAAGCACTGGTTTGGTAATAGAGTTGTGGATGTGGAACAAACTCCCGAGTACCGTCATGGAAGCTAAGACGTTGTGTAGTTTTAAAAATAGGTTGGATAAATACATGAGTGTGTTTGGGTGGGTCTGAGTTAAATCTGACTAGCTTGTGCTACTAGGTCGGATGCCGTGCTCCTCCCTTAAGTGAATGTGACTGACCTGACTAGGTCAAGGCATTGACTTAAGCCAGTGGGAGAATTGGACCTGCCTCGCATGGGCCAGTGGACTTGCTGCAGTGTTTCTTCTTATGTTCTTATTTCATTTACTGTCTTTCCGTCCAGTTATCTTCCCCACTGCACCTCATGCCTGTGTAGGTCTCCTAGTTTGAAGTTTGGCTTCTCCCATCCTTCTCGTGCTGCTACACTTCCCACTGTTAACTTTACAATATATTCAGTGTTTAAGATCATTTGATCACTAGCACCAAGGGGCCTTACATATGTGATATTCCCAGTGTCGAAGCTACTCAAGGTGAATATGAGGTCCAGCCTTGCTGGTTCATGCTCTTCCCTCTCTGGTAGTGTCCCTAACAAGTTAGTGCATGAGGTTTTCCAGTACCACCTCCATCATCTTAGTCCTTCACGTTTCTGGTCCCCCATGTGGTTCTGTAGTTTCAGGTTTTCCCAGTTAATCTCCTTGTGGTTGAAATCCCCCATGATGAGTAACTTTGCCCTGCCCATGTGGGCCCTTCTGGCCACCTCTGCTAGTGTGTCCATCATTGCTCTATTTCTCTCAGTGTACTTTTGTCTTGGCCTCCTGCTATTCAGTGGCAGGTTGTACATCACTACACTTACCATCTTGGAACCCCCTACCTGTCTCTAACCTTATCTTTTCTGCCTGCTTGTGTTTTTGTACCCTCTCTCTCAGTTTCTATCATTCTTTTGTGTTCTTTTGCAGTCGTGGTGCACCCACTGGCATTGTGGTAATTTTTTTAGCCGTTTTTTTCTGCCGCAGGATCCTGTTTTGTAATGTTTCTGCCTTGAAAATCAGTTTGACTGGACGATTTTTTCTTCTCGAATATCCCTCTGTTCTCTGAAAATTTGTCAGCTTGCTCATATTCTTCTCTCCTGTTTGAAGATATTTTCAATATCTTTTTCTCCCCTTATCATTTTTGCATGTTCGTCCTTCAGTCTCCTGAAGCCCATGAATAGTGACCTCTCTTTCTCCTCCCATTTCATTTCCCTCCATTTCTCTGGGTTTGATTTAAGCAACTCCATTGCTGATTTCCTTAACATTTCCTGGATCTCCAGGTCGCCTGATACTAGGGACTTATCTCTTTCCCTTCCTTTACTCTCCTCACAGGTTGCTAGTGCTCCTGCTCCTGATGCCATGCCCCTTCTGTTCTTCAGGTCTCTATCCCATTTCAACATTTTTCAGTTCCTCTTCAAGGCTCTGTATCCTAGCCTCTGCAGCTTTGGCTTGTAGCTCCTACTTCTTGCTCTCTGTAGCCATCCTCTCCATTTTATTATCAAACTCATCTAGTGAGGTGCTGGAGTTCCAGTATGACAGAGCATTTAGTGAGCCATTAATCAGACTAAGGGTCGACAATCTAGATGAATTTTTTATGACCGAGACTCAAAATTTGATTAAAGAATTTAATATAATCCTAACACCATGACATGGCGATGTACTCTGCCCCAGGCCCAGACTCTTGGAACTCCGTGTTCATCAAAAACTGCAAGAAACCTTTTGCACTTGATTTAAATATTCCATGGAGAGGGAGCATAGACACAAGGGTCATCTCATAGTCACTAAAAACAACAGATATAGCCCCATTCCATAAAGGTGGCAGTAAAGCAATTTGAAAGAATTACAAACTGATAGCACTAACATCCCACTTCATAAAAATCTTTGAAAGGGTTCTAAGACAGGTCGCCCAGTATTTGGATACCCACAGCTGCACAACCCAGGGCAGCATGGGTTTAGAGCAGGTTGTTTCTGCCTCTCACACCTACTGGACCACTATGACATGGTCTTGGATGGTCGCTCCTGCCTCTCACAACTGCTGGACCACTATGACATGGTTTTGGATGGTCGCTCCTGCCTCTCACAACTACTGGACCACTATAACATGGTCTTGGATGGTCGCTCCTGCCTCTCACAACTACTGGATCACTATGACATGGTCATGGATGGTCGCTCCTGCCTCTCACAACTACTGGACCACTATAACATGGTCTTGGATGTCGCCCCTGCCTCTCACAACTACTGGACCACTATGACATGGTCTTGGATGGTCGCTCCAGCCTCTCACAACTACTGGACCACTATGACATGGTCTTGGATGGTCGCTCCTGCCTCTCACAACTACTGGACCACTATGACATGGTCTTGGATGGTCGCTCCTGCCTCTCACAACTACTGGACCACTATAACATGGTCTTGGATGGTCGCTCCTGCCTCTCACAACTACTGGATCACTATGACATGGTCCTGGATGGTCGCTCCTGCCTCTCACAACTACTGGACCACTATAACATGGTCTTGGATGGTCGCTCCTGCCTCTCACAACTACTGGACCACTATGACATGGTCTTGGATGGTCGCTCCTGCCTCTCACAACTACTGGACCACTATGACATGGTCTTGGATGGTCGCTCCTGCCTCTCACAACTACTGGACCACTATAACATGGTCTTGGATGGTCGCTCCTGCCTCTCACAACTACTGGATCACTATGACATGGTCCTGGATGGTCGCTCCTGCCTCTCACAACTACTGGACCACTATAACATGGTCTTGGATGGTCGCTCCTGCCTCTCACAACTACTGGACCACTATAACATGGTCTTGGATGGTCGCTCCTGCCTCTCACAACTACTGGATCACTATGACATGGTCTTGGATGGTCGCTCCTGCCTCTCACAACTACTGGACCACTATAACATGGTCTTGGATGGTCGCTCCTGCCTCTCACAACTACTGGACCACTATGACATGGTCTTGGATGGTCGCTCCTGCCTCTCACAACTACTGGACCACTATAACATGGTCTTGGATGTCGCCCCTGCCTCTCACAACTACTGGACCACTATGACATGGTCTTGGATGGTCGCTCCTGCCTCTCACAACTACTGGATCACTATGACATGGTCTTGGATGGTCGCTCCTGCCTCTCACAACTACTGGACCACTATAACATGGTCTTGGATGGTCGCTCCAGCTTCTCACAACTACTGGACCACCATGACATGGTCTTGGATGCACTGGAGGACAAACAAAATGGTGATATAGTATACAGACTTTGTGAAAGCCTTTAACAAATGTGACCGTGCTGTACTAGCACACAAAATGGATAATAAAAGAATAACAGGAAAAGTGGGTAGATGGATCTATAACTTCTTAACAAGTAAAACATAAATAGTAAACAGAGTAAAGTCAGTGGAGGATACAGTGATAAACTCTGTTCCACAAGGTCTGTATAGTCCTTGTGGCTTAGCGCTTCTTTTTGATTATAATAATAATAATGTTCCACAAGGTACAGTACTCGCTCCCATCCTGTTCCTCGTTCACATAAGATAAGATAAGATAAGATAAGATTTCGTTCGGATTTTTAACCCCGGAGGGTTAGCCACCCAGGATAACCCAAGAAAGTCAGTGCGTCATCGAGGACTGTCTAACTTATTTCCATTGTGGTCCTTAATCTTGTCCCCCAGGATGCGACCCACACCAGTCGACTAACACCCAGGTACCTATTTGCTGCTAGGTGAACAGGACAACAGGTGTAAGGAAACGTGTCGAAATGTTTCCACCCGCCGGGAATCGAACCCGGGCCCTCCGTGTGTGAAGCGGGAGCTTTAGCCACCAGGCCACCGGGCCATATCTGACACAGAGTCACAGTACCGCCGTGTCTTCCTTTGCTCTTGTTTCCAGAATTTGCATGACTGTGTCCTCTATCGAAAATTCAAAATTTCCAGTCGGACATTAACCAAGTCTTTAAATGGGCCTCAGAAAACAATATGAAGTTTATTGAAAATTTTTAATTACTCTCCTATGGAAAACTCGAGGAAATTAAAACTGTATCAGAGTACAAAACAAATTCCCAGCGAGGGTAGAAAAATTGGGCGTGTTTCTTTACGCCGGTTGTTCATGTTCCCCATCAGTAAAATGGGTACCTGGTGTGGGTCGCATCCTGGGTGTTAGTGGACTGGTGTGGGTCGCATCCTGGGTGTTAGTGGACTGGTGTGGGTGGCATCCTGGGTGTTAGTGGACTGGTGTGGGTCGCATCCTGGGTGTTAGTGGACTGGTGTGGGTGGCATCCTGGGTGTTAGTGGACTGGTGTGGGTCGCATCCTGGGTGTTAGTGGACTGGTGTGGGTCGCATCCTGGGTGTTAGTGGACTGGTGTGGGTCACATCCTGGGTGTTAGTGGACTGGTGTAGGTCGCATCCTGGGTGTTAGTGGACTGGTGTGGGTCGCATCCTGGGTGTTAGTGGACTGGTGTGGGTCGCATCCTGGGTGTTAGTGGACTGGTGTGGGTCACATCCTGGGTGTTAGTGGACTGGTGGGGGTCGCATCCTGGGTGTTAGTGGACTGGTGTGGGTCGCATCCTGGGTGTTAGTGGACTGGTGTAGGTCGCATCCTGGGTGTTAGTGGACTGGTGTAGGTCGCATCCTGGGTGTTAGTGGACTGGTATGGGTGGCATCCTGGGTGTTAGTGGACTGGTGTGGGTGGCATCCTGGGTGTTAGTGGACTGGTGTGGGTCACATCCTGGGTGTTAGTGGACTGGTGTAGGTCGCATCCTGGGTGTTAGTGGACTGGTGTGGGTCGCATCCTGGGTGTTAGTGGACTGGTGTGGGTCACATCCTGGGTGTTAGTGGACTGGTGTGGGTCACATCCTGGGTGTTAGTGGACTGGTGTGGGTCACATCCTGGGTGTTAGTGGACTGGTGTGGGTCACATCCTGGGTGTTAGTGGACTGGTGTGGGTCACATCCTGGGACAAAACTGACCTAATTTGCGGGAAATGCTCAGCATAACAAGCAACTTTCTATATAGTAGTATGTCACTGATGTCAACTATGATCTGTATACCTTGTACATGTACTGGTATACCTTGTACATGTACTGGTATACCTTGTACATGTACTGGTATACCTTGTACATGTACTGGTATACCTTGTACATGTACTGGTATACCTTGTACATGTACTGGTATACCTTGTACATGTACTGGTATACCTTGTACATGTACTGGTATACCTTGTACATGTACTGGTATACCTTGTACATGTACTGGTATACCTTGTACATGTACTGGTATACCTGGAGTGGGTTTCGGGGGTCAACGCCCCCTCAGCCCGGTAGTAAATATTATATATTATTCTCTTGAGTCTTGCTGTCTGTTCTTCCTTGATAGACCAATCTTCCTGGGTTCCTTGATAGACCAATCTTCCTGGGTTCCTTGCCAGACTAATCTTCCTGGGTTCCTTGATAGACCAATCTTCCTGGGTTCCTTGATAGACCAATCTTCCTGGGTTCCTTGATAGACCAATCTTCCTGGGTTCCTTGATAGACCAATCTTCCTGGGTTCCTTGATAGACCAATCTTCCTGGGTTCCTTGATAGACCAATCTTCCTGGGTTCCTTGATAGACCAATCTTCCTGGGTTCCTTGATAGACCAATCTTCCTGGGTTCCTTGATAGACCAATCTTCCTGGGTTCCTTGATAGACCAATCTTCCTGGGTTCCTTGATAGACCAATCTTCCTGGGTTCCTTGCCAGACTAATCTTCCTGGGTTCCTTGATAGACCAATCTTCCTGGGTTCCTTGCCAGACTAATCTTCCTGGGTTCCTTGATAGACCAATCTTCCTGGGTTCCTTGCCAGACTAATCTTCCTGGGTTCCTTGATAGACCAATCTTCCTGGGTTCCTTGCCAGACTAATCTTCCTGGGTTCCTTGATAGACCAATCTTCCTGGGTTCCTTGCCAGACTAATCTTCCTGGGTTCCTTGATAGACCAATCTTCCTGGGTTCCTTGCCAGACCAATCTTCCTGGGTTCCTTGCCAGACCAATCTTCCTGGGTTCCTTACCAGACCAATCTTCCTGGGTTCCTTGCCAGACCAATCTTCCTGGGTTCCTTTCCAGACTAATCTTCCTGGGTTCCTTGCCAGACTAATCTTCCTGGGTTCCTTGATAGACCAATCTTCCTGGGTTCCTTACCAGACCAATCTTCCTGGGTTCCTTGATAGACCAGTCTTCCTGGGTTCCTTGATAGACCAATCTTCCTGGGTTCCTTGATAGACCAATCTTCCTGGGCTCCTTACCAGACCAATCTTCCTGGGTTCCTTACCAGACCAATCTTCTTGGGTTCCTTGATAGACCAATCTTCCTGGGTTCCTTGATAGACCAATCTTCCTGGGTTCCTTGATAGACCAATCTTCTTGGGTTCCTTGATAGATCAATCTTCCTGGGTTCCTTGATAGAGCAATCTTCCTGGGTTCCTTGCCAGACCAATCTTCCTGGGTTCCTTGCCAGACCAATCTTCCTGGGTTCCTTGCCAGACCAATCTTCCTGGGTTCTTTGCCAGACCAATCTTCCTGGGTTCCCCCTGACTCTTCCTCCTGCTCTCTGGGATTCCTTTTATAGGATACACTAGTTACCGTGAGATGTAAAGCTTGTGTGTGTACTCACCTAATTGTGGTTGCAGGGGTCGAGTCATAGCTCCTGGCCCTGCCTCTTCACTGGTCACCGCTAGGTCCACTCTCTCCCTGCTCCATAAGTGTGTGTGTACTCACCTAATTGTACCCACCTAATTGTGGTTACAAGGGTTGAATCACAGCTCCTGACCCCGCTTCTTCGCTGATCGCTACTAGGTCCTACTCCATGAGCCTTGTCGTACTTCTTCTTAAAGCTATGTATGGATCGTGCCTCCACTACATCACTCTCCAAACTATTCCATTCTCAGTATTTTATATGTTGTTATCATGTCCTCCCCTATCTCTCCTGTCCTCCAGTGTCGTCAGGTTGATTTCCCATGAACCTTTCCTCGTAGGACATGCCCCTTAGCTCCGGCACCAGTCGCGTTGCAAACCTTTGTACTTTCTCTTAATTTCTTGATGTGCTTGACTAGGTGTGGGTTCCAGATTGGTGCTGCATACTCAGATATGGGCCTGACATACACTGTGTACAGAGTCTTGAATGATTCCTTACTGAGGTGCCGGAACGCTATTCTTAGGTTTGCTAGTCGCTCAAATGCTGCAGCAGTTATTTGGTTGATGTGCGCTTCAGGAGATGTGTTCGGTACAATTCTCACCCCCAGATCCTTTTCCTTGAGAGAGGGTTGCAGTCTTTAGCCCCTTAGACCGTACTCTGCGGTCTTCTTTGCCCTTCCCCGATCTTCATGTCTTTCCACTTGGCGGGGTTAAACTCTAGGAGCCAGTTGCTGGACCAGGCTTGCAACCTGTCCAGATCCCTTTGTAGTCCTGCCTGGTCCTCCTCCGACTGAAATCTCCTCATTAGCTTCACATCGTCTGCAGACAGGGACACTTCCGAGTCTATCCCTTCTGTCATGTTATTCGCATATACCAGAAACAGCACAGGTCGTACAACTGACCCCTGTGGAACCCCGCTTGTCACAGGCGCCCACTCTGAAACCTCCTCACATACCATGACTCGTTGTTGCCTCCCTGTCAGGTATTCTCTGATCCACTGCAGTACCTTCCCTATTATACCTGCTTGGTCCTCCAGCTTTTGCACTAATCTCTTGTGTGGAACTGTGTCAAAAGCCTTCTTACACAAGGCCTGGTCTCAGACCGGCCCGCGGGGGCGTTGACCCCCCGAAACCCTCTCCAGGTATACAGTCCAAGAAAATGCAGTCTACCCACCCGTCTCTTTCTTGCCTTACTGTTTGTGTGTGTATGTGTGTGTGTGTGTGTGTGTGTGTGTGTGTGTGTATGTGTGTGTGTGTGTGTGTATGTGTGTGTGTGTGTGTGTGTGTGTGTGTGTGTGTGTGTGTGTGTGTGTGTGTGTGTGTGTGTGTGTGTGTGTGTGTGTGTGTGTGTGTGTGTGTGTGTGTGTGTGTGTGTGTGTGTGTGTGTGTGTGTGTGTGTGTGTGGATACCTCTCAATAGACACGTGTCTTGATCTGTTTGTTGTCTATCGGAAGGTTTAGTGGATAGAGTGTCAATAGACACGTCCCTTGTTGCTGTAGCTACTATCTATCTGAAGGTGTAGATAGAGCGAGTCTGTGTGGCAGACTTGAGGCAGACGTCAGGGGAATCCACTCTGAGTAAAACTGACATCTCATACTCTCACTGACTCACACTTGTAGGATTCCCCCTTTCCCAGACTCTCCACTGACTGACTCCCCTATGACTCCCCTGACTCTCCCTTGACTACTCTGGTTACCCTGTGACCACTACCACCGAGGGACTTGTCATATGTAAAATCCCTCATATCATAACCACTCAGGGTGAATACCAGGTCCAGCCTTCCTGGTTCATCCTCTCCCTCTGGTTGTGTCCTCCAAGTTCCTGCTTCTGTGTGACTCTAGGATCTCCCAGTCAGTCTCCTTTGTGGTTAAAGTTCCCTAGACCTGTAGTTTGTCTTGCCCATGTGGGTCCTTCTAGCCACCTCAGATAGTGTATCCGCATTGCACTCTTTGTCTTGGTCTCTTGCTGTTTAGTGGAGGATTGTGTATTACTGTTGTTTAATGGAGAGTTGTACATCACTGTTGTTTAATGGAGAGTTGTATATTACTGTTTAATAGAGGGTTGTATATTACTGTTCTTTAGTGGGGGTTGTATATTACTGTTGTTTAGCAGAGGGTTGTGTATTACTGTTTAATGGAGACTTGTACATCACTGTTGTTTAGTGGAGGGTTGATTATTACTAATGTTTAGTGGAGGGTTGTATGTTTCTGTTGTGTAGTGGAGGGTTGTATATTACTGTTGTTTAGTGGAGGGTTGTACATCACTGCTATCACCACATTGGGATCCCTGGGCTTCAGTGTTCCTACTGTGTAGTCATCTACTTCCCATCTGCCCAGTCCTCCCATCTCCTCAAAGCTTTTCTGGTGTTTGAGGAACAGTGCAACGCCTCCTCTTTTTCCTCCATCTTTCCTCAGCATTTGATACCCAGTTGGGAAGATCGCAACTGTTATCAGCCCGGTTGGTCAGTGGCTGACCAACCGGGCTGTGGTTCATAAGTTGGATGGTATGCAGACAGTAGTAACAGCCTGGTTGATCAGGCCATGATCCACCATGAGGCCTGGCCATGGACCAGGCCACGGCAACATTGACTCCCAGAACATCCTTCAGGTATACTCCAGGCATACTTCAGGTATACTCCAAGTATACTTAAAGTATATTTCAGGTATACTTCAGGTATACTCCAGATATACTCCAAGTATACTCCATTAGTGTACCACACCTTCAGCTTCTTTTCCATTACTGTGTTCCAATTCATGAGTTTCTGGATTCCCAGTCCTTGCTGATGGGTCAGGGGTGGAAGGGGTTGGAGTGGGTTGAGGGTGTGGGTGAGAGGTAAGATTTTGTGAGGTAGTTGTGGGGCAGGTGTTTGTACTGAGTGAGTGGGGACTGTGGATGTGGAGTGTGGGTGGTTATGTGGGTGTTGTGTGGGTGGCTGTGATGGGTGGTCCTCCATAAGCTAAGCTTCCACGCCTTGTCTCTTGTTAATGCCTCTGGCACCTTTGTTCCCTCTGCTCTCTCATTCCTTTCTTGTTCTGTCCCTTTCCAGGTACATACACTAATAATTTTCTGTGTCTTAACATTTGTGTCTACTGCATGATCCTGTCTTGTACCAGTACTGTGGTGATGGTCAGTTTAGTACATGATCCTGTCTTGTACCAGTACTGTGGTGATGGTCAGTTTAGTACATGATCCTTTCTTGTACCAGTACTGTGGTGATGGTCAGTTTAGTACATGATCCTGTCTTGTACCAGTACTGTGGTGATGGTCAGTTTAGTACATGATCCTGTCTTGTACCAGTACTGTGGTGATGGTCAGTTTAATACATGATCCTGTCTTGTACCAGTACTGTTGTGTTAGTCAGTTTAGTACATGATCCTGTCTTGTACCAGTACTATGGTGATGGTCAGTTTAGTACATGATCCTGTCTTGTACCAGTACTGTGGTGATGGTCAGTTTAATACATGATCCTGTCTTGTACCAGTACTGTGGTGATGGTTAGTTTAATACATGATCCTGTCTTGTACCAGTACTGTGGTGATAGTCAGTTTAGTACATGATCCTGTCTTGTACCAGTACTATGGTGATGGTCAGTTTAGTACATGATCCTGTCTTGTACCAGTACTGTGGTGATGGTCAGTTTAATACATGATCCTGTCTTGTACTAGTACTATGGTGATGGTCAGTTTAGTACATGATCCTGTCTTGTACCAGTACTGTGGTGAGGGTCAGTTTAATACATGATCCTGTCTTGTACTAGTACTATGGTGATGGGCAGTTTAGTACATGATCCTGTCTTGTACCAGTTCTGTGGTGATGGTCAGTTTAGTACATGATCCTGTCTTGTACCAGTACTATGGTGATGAGCAGTTTAGTACATGATCCAGTCTTGTACCAGTTCTGTGGTGATGGTCAGTTTAGTACATGATCCTGCCTTGTACCAGTACTATGGTGATGGTTAGTTTAGTACATGATCCTGCCTTGTACCAGTACTGTGGTGAGTTTTCCACCTCCAGTATGGCTAAAAGAGGTCAATATATCTGAAATGCGTAGGGAGACACTGGTCAGAGAAATAGCAAGCATCGAACCTAAGCTAAAGGAATCTTATAGGAGTCAGGAATCGCGGGATGAACTAAAAGCCATAAATGAAATCGAAAGAAACCCAAAGTATTTCTTCTCCTATGCCAAATCAAAGTCGAGAACAACGTCCAGTATTGGGCCCCTACTTAAACAAGATGGGTCCTACACAGATGACAGCAAGGAAATGAGCGAGCTACTCTAGTCCCAATATGACTCAGGTTTTAGCAAGCCGCTAACCAGACTGAGAGTCGAAGATCAAAATGAATTTTTTATGAGAGAGCCACAGAATTTGTTAACACAAGCCTATCTGATGTTATCCTGACGCCAAATGACTTCGAACAGGCAATAAATGACATGCCCATGCACTCTACCCCAGGGGCAGACTCATGGAACTCCGTGTCCATCAAGAACTGCAAGAAGCCCCTATCACGAGCCTTTTCCATCCTATGGAGAGGGAGCATGGACACGGGGGATCGTCCCACAGACATAGCCCCACTCCACAAAGGGGGCAGTAAAGCAACAGCAAAGAACTACAGACCGATAGCACTAACATCCCATATCATAAAAATCTTTGAAAGGGTCCTAAGAAGCAAGATCACCACCCATCTAGAAACCCATCACTTACACAACCCAGGGCAACATGGGTTTAGAACAGGTCGCTCCTGTCTGTCTCAACTATTGGATCACTACGACAAGGTCCTAGATGTACTAGAAGACTAAAAGAATGCAGATGTAATATATACAGACTTTGCAAAAGCCTTCGACAAGTGTGACCATGGCGTAATAGCGCACAAAATGCGTGCTAAAGGAATAACAGGAAAAGTCGGTCGATGGATCTATAATTTCCTCACTAACAGAACACAGAGAGTAGTAGTCAACAGAGTAAAGTCTGAGGCAGCTATGGTGAAAAGCTCTGTTCCACAAGGCACAGTACTCGCTCCCATCTTGTTCCTCATCCTCATAACTGACATAGACAAGGATGTCAGCCACAGCACCGTGTCTTCCTTTGCAGATGACACCCGAATCTGCATGACAGTGTCCTCCATTGCAGACACTGCAAGGCTCCAGGCGGACATCAACCAAATCTTTCAGTGGGCTGCAGAAAACAATATGAAGTTCAATGATGAGAAATTTCAATTACTCAGATATGGTAAACACGAGGAAATTAAATCTTCATCAGAGTACAAAACAAATTCTGGCCACAAAATAGAGCGAAACACCAACGTCAAAGACCTGGGAGTGATCATGTCGGAGGATCTCACCTTCAAGGACCATAACATTGTATCAATCGCATCTGCTAGAAAAATGACAGGATGGATAATGAGAACCTTCAAAACTAGGGAGGCCAAGCCCATGATGACACTCTTCAGGTCACTTGTTCTATCTAGGCTGGAATATTGCTGCACACTAACAGCACCTTTCAAGGCAGGTGAAATTGCTGACCTAGAAAATGTACAAAGAACCTTCACGGCGCGCATAACGGAGATAAAACACCTCAATTACTGGGAGCGCTTGAGGTTCCTAAACCTGTACTCCCTGGAACGCAGGCGGGAGAGATACATGATTATATACACCTGGAAAACCCTAGAGGGACTAGTACCGAACTTGCACACGAAAATCACTCACTACGAAAGCAAAAGACTTGGCAGACGATGCAACATCCCCTCAATGAAAAGCAGGGGTGTCACTAGCACGTTAAGAGACCATACAATAAGTGTCAGGGGCCCAAGACTGTTCAACTGCCTCCCAGCATACATAAGGGGGATTACCAACAGACCCCTGGCAGTCTTCAAGCTGGCACTGGACAAGCACCTAAAGTCGGTTCCTGACCAGCCGGGCTGTGGCTCGTACGTTGGTTTGCGTGCAGCCAGCAGTAACAGCCTGGTTGATCAGGCTCTGATCCACCAGGAGGCCTGGTCACAGACCGGGCCGCGGGGGCGTTGACCCCCGGAACTCTCTCCAGGTAAACTCCAGGTATGTTTTAAGCCTGTGATATTGTGTCAGCTGGGATGCACCTCCCTGGATGTGAGTCCGATGATGTCATTGATACGTTGTTCCTTCACCTGTTGAGTTTTATCGTATCTTTTTTCTGTACCCTCCTGAAACATGTGGATCATCAGTGACGTCTGTCTGTCTGTCTGTCTGTCTGTCTGTCTGTCTGTCTGTCTGTCTGTGTGTCTGTCTCTCTCTCTCTCTCTCTCTCTCTCTCTCTCTCTCTCTCTCTCAACTCCTTCGTTGTCCACTCTTCATTTCCTCGACCTCCTGGTTGTCTGATGGTATTTCCACACAAGTCTCCCTAGCTCCATCGCTTCCTTCAGTCCCCTCACCTGCCACTGTTGTTCCTTCAGTCCCCTCACCTGCCACTGTTGTTCCTTCAGTGTCCTCACCTGCCACTGTTGTTCCTTCAGTCTCCTCACCTGCCACTGTTGTTCCTTCAGTCCCCTCACCTGCCACTGTTGTTCCTTCAGTCTCCTCACCTGCCACTGTTGTTCCTTCAGTCTCCTCACCTGCCACTGTTGTTCCTTCAGTCTCCTCACCTGCCACTGTTGTTCCTTCAGTGTCCTCACCTGCCACTGTTGTTCCTTCAGTCCCCTCACCTGCCACTGTTGTTCCTTCAGTCCCCTCACCTGCCACTGTTGTTCCTTCAGTCTCCTCACCTGCCACTGTTGTTCCTTCAGTCTCCTCACCTGCCACTGTTGTTCCTTCAGTCCCCTCACCAGCCACTGTTGTTCCTTCAGTCTCCTCACCTGCCACTGTTGTTCCTTCAGTCTCCTCACCTGCCACTGTTGTTCCTTCAGTCCCCTCACCTGCCACTGTTGTTCCTTCAGTCTCCTCACCTGCCACTGTTGTTCCTTCAGTCTGTTGTTCCTCACCTGCCACTGTTGTTCCTTCAGTCCCCTCACCTGCCACTGTTGTTCCTTCAGTCCCCTCACCTGCCACTGTTGTTCCTTCAGTCTCCTCACCTGCCACTGTTGTTCCTTCAGTCTCCTCACCTGCCACTGTTGTTCCTTCAGTCTCCTCACCTGCCCCGGTTGTTCCTTCAGTCACCTCACCTGCCAGTCTCCTCACCTGCCACTGTTGTTCCTTCAGTCTCCTCACCTGCCACTGTTGTTCCTTCAGTCTCCTCACCTGCCACTGTTGTTCCTTCAGTCTCCTCACCTGCCACTGTTGTTCCTTCAGTCTCCTCACCTGCTGCTGTTGTTCCTTCAGTCCCCTCACCTGCCACTGTTGTCCCTTCAGTCTCCTCACCAGCTGCTGTTGTTCCTTCACCTGCTCTGTTGTTCCTTCAGTCCCCTCACCTGCCACTATTGTTCCTTCAGTCTCCTCACCTGCCACTGTTGTTCCTTCAGTCCCCTCACCTGCCACTGTTGTTCCTTCAGTCTCCTCACCTGCCACTGTTGTTCCTTCAGTCTCCTCACCTGCCACTGTTGTTCCTTCAGTCCCCTCACCTGCCACTGTTGTTCCTTCAGTCTCCTCACCTGCCACTGTTGTTCCTTCAGTCTCCTCACCTGCCACTGTTGTTCCTTCAGTCTCCTCACCTGCCACTGTTGTTCCTTCAGTCTCCTCACCTGCCACTGTTGTTCCTTCAGTCCCCTCACCTGCCACTGTTGTTCCTTCAGTCTCCTCACCTGCCACTCTTGTTCCTTCAGTCCCCTCTCCTACCACTGTTGTTCCTTCAGTCCCATCACCTGCCACCGATGTTCCTCCAGTCTCCTCACCTGCTGCTGTAGTTCTTTCAGTCCCCTCACCTGCCACTGTTGTTCCTTCAGTCTCCTCACCTGCCACTGTTGTTCCTTCAGTCTCCTCACCTGCCACTGTTGTTCCTTCAGTCCCCTCACCTGCCACTGTTGTTCCTTCAGTCTCACCTGCCACTGTTGTTCCTTCAGTCCCCTCACCTGCCACTGTTGTTCCTTCAGTCTCCTCACCTGCCACTGTTGTTCCTTCAGTCTCCTCACCTGCCACTGTTGTTCCTTCAGTCTCCTCACCTGCCACTGTTGTTCCTTCAGTCCCCTCACCTGCCACTGTTGTTCCTTCAGTCTCCTCACCTGCCACTGTTGTTCCTTCAGTCCCCTCACCTGCCACTGTTGTTCCTTCAGTCCCCTCACCTGCCACTGTTGTTCCTTCAGTCCCCTCTCCTGCCACTGTTGTTCCTTCAGTCTCCTCACCTGCCACTGTTGTTCCTTCAGTCCCCTCACCTGCCACTGTTGTTCCTTCAGTCCCCTCACCTGCCACTGTTGTTCCTTCAGTCCCCTCACCTGCCACTGTTGTTCCTTCAGTCCCCTCACCTGCCACTGTTGTTCCTTCAGTCCCCTCACCTGCCACTGTTGTTCCTTCAGTCTCCTCACCTGCCACTGTTGTTCCTTCAGTCCCCTCACCTGCCACTGTTGTTCCTTCAGTCTCCTCACCTGCCACTGTTGTTCCTTCAGTCTCCTCACCTGCCACTGTTGTTCCTTCAGTCTCCTCACCTGCCACTGTTGTTCCTTCAGTCTCCTCACCTGCCACTGTTGTTCCTTCAGTCTCCTCACCTGCCACTGTTGTTCCTTCAGTCTCCTCACCTGCCACTGTTGTTCCTTCAGTCCCCTCACCTGCCACTGTTGTTCCTTCAGTCTCCTCACCTGCCACTGTTGTTCCTTCAGTCCCCTCACCTGCCACTGTTGTTCCTTCAGTCTCCTCACCTGCTGCTGTTGTTCCTTCAGTCCCCTCACCTGCCACTGTTGTTCCTTCAGTCCCCTCACCTGCTGCTGTTGTTCCTTCAGTCCCCTCCTCACCTGCCACCTGTTGTTCCTTCAGTCTCCTCACCTGCCACTGTTGTTCCTTCAGTCCCCTCAGTCTCCCTGCCACTGTTGTTCCTTCAGTCCCCTCACCTGCCACTGTTGTTCCTTCAGTCTCCTCACCTGCCACTGTTGTTCCTTCAGTCTCCTCACCTGCCACTGTTGTTCCTTCAGTCCCCTCACCTGCCACTGTTGTTCCTTCAGTCCCCTCACCTGCCACTGTTGTTCCTTCAGTCCCCTCCTCACCTGCCACCTGCTGCTGTTGTTCCTTCAGTCTCCTCACCTGCCAATGTTGTTCCTTCAGTCCCCTCACCTGCCACTGTTGTTCCTTTCCTTCACTGTTGTTCCTTCAGTCCCCTCACCTGCCACTGTTGTTCCTTCCTTCAGTCAGTCCCTCACCTGCCACTGTTGTTCCTTCAGTCCCCTCACCTGCCACTGTTGTTCCTTCAGTCTCCTCACCTGCTGCAGTTGTTCCTTCAGTCTCCTCACCTGCCACTGTTGTTCCTTCAGTCCCCTCTCCTGCCACTGTTGTTCCTTCAGTCCCCTCACCTGCCTGCTGTTGTTCCTTCAGTCTCCTCACCTGCTACTGTTGTTCCTTCAGCCACCGTTGTTCCTTCAGTCTCCTCACCTGCCACTGTTGTTCATTCAGTCTCCTCACCTGCCACTGTTGTTCCTTCAGTCTCCTCACCTGCTGCTATTGTTCCTTCAGTCTCCTCACCTGCCACTGTTGTTCCTTCAGTCTCCTCACCTGCTGCTGTTGTTCCTTTAGTCTCCTCACCTGCCACTGTTGTTCCTTCAGTCTCCTCACCTGCCACTGTTTGTCCCCTCACCTTCCTTCAGTCTCCTCACCTGCCACTGTTGTTCCTTCAGTCCCCTCACCTGCCACTATTGTTCCTTCAGTCTCCTCACCTGCCACTGTTGTTCCTTCAGTCCCCTCACCTGCCACTGTTGTTCCTTCAGTCTCCTCACCTGCCACTGTTGTTCCTTCAGTCTCCTCACCTGCCACTGTTGTTCCTTCAGTCTCCTCACCTGCTACTGTTGTTCCTTCAGACCCCTCACCTGCCACTGTTGTTCCTTCAGTCTCCTCACCTGCCACTGTTGTTCCTTCAGTCTCCTCACCACTGCTGCTGTTGCCACTGTTGTTCCTTCAGTCCCCTCACCTGCCACTGTTGTTCCTTCAGTCTCCTCACCTGCCACTGTTGTTCCTTCAGTCTCCTCACCTGCCACTGTTGTTCCTTCAGTCCCCTCACCTGCCACTGTTGTTCCTTCAGTCTCCTCACCTGCCACTGTTGTTCCTTCAGTCTCCTCACCTGCCACTGTTGTTCCTTCAGTCTCCTCACCTGCCACTGTTGTTCCTTCAGTCCCCTCACCTGCCACTGTTGTTCCTTCAGTCTCCTCACCTGCCACTGTTGTTCCTTCAGTCCCCTCACCTGCCACTGTTGTTCCTTCAGTCTCCTCACCTGCCACTGTTGTTCCTTCAGTCCCCTCACCTGCCACTGTTGTTCCTTCAGTCCCCTCACCTGCTGCTGTTGTTCCTTCAGTCTCCTCACCTGCCACTGTTGTTCCTTCAGTCTCCTCACCTGCTGCTGTTGTTCCTTTGGTCTCCTCACCTGCCACTGTTGTTCCTTCAGTCTCCTCACGTGCTGCTGTTGTTCCTTCAGTCCCCTCACCTGCCACTGTTGTTCCTTCAGTCTCCTCACCTGCCACTGTTGTTCCTTCAGTCCCCTCACCTGCTGCTGTTGTTCCTTCAGTCTCCTCACCTGCCACTGTTGTTCCTTCAGTCCCCTCACCTGCCACTGTTGTTCCTTCAGTCTCCTCACCTGCCACTGTTGTTCCTTCAGTCTCCTCACCTGCCACTGTTGTTCCTTCAGTCCCCTCACCTGCCACTGTTGTTCCTTCAGTCTCCTCACCTGCCACTGTTGTTCCTTCAGTCTCCTCACCTGCTACTGTTGTTCCTTCGGTCTCCTCACCTGCTGCTGTTGTTCCTCCCGTCCCCTCACCTGCCAATGTTGTTCCTTCAGTCCCCTCACCTGCCACTGTTGTTTCTTCAGTCTCCTTACCTGCCACTGTTGTTTCTTCAGTCCCCTCACCTGCCACTGTTGTTCCTTCAGTCTCCTCACCTGCCACTGTTGTTCCTTCAGTCCCCTCACCTGCTGCTGTTGTTCCTTCAGTCTCCTCACCTGCCACTGTTGTTCCTTCAGTCCCCTCACCTGCCACTGTTGTTCCTTCAGTCCCCTCACCTGCCACTGTTGTTCCTTCAGTCTCCTCACGTGCTGCTGTTGTTCCTTCAGTCCCCTCACCTGCCACTATTGTTCCTTCAGTCTCCTCACCTGCCACTGTTGTTCCTTCAGTCTCCTCACCTGCCACCGATGTTCCTTCAGTCTCCTCACCTGCCACTGTTGTTCCTTCAGTGTCCTCACTTGCCACTGTTGTTCCTTCAGTCTCCTCACCTGCCACTGTTGTTCCTTCAGTCTCCTCACTTGCCACTGTTGTTCCTTCAGTCTCCTCACCTGCCACTGTTGTTCCTTCAGTCCCCTCAGTGCTGTTGTTCCTTCACCTGCCACTGTTGTTCCTTCAGTCCCCTCACCTGCCACTGTTGTTCCTTCAGTCCCCTCACCTGCCACTGTTGTTCCTTCAGTCTCCTCACCTGCCACTGTTGTTCCTTCAGTCTCCTCACCTGCTACTGTTGTTCCTTCGGTCTCCTCACCTGCTGCTGTTGTTCCTCCCGTCCCCTCACCTGCCAATGTTGTTCCTTCAGTCCCCTCACCTGCCACTGTTGTTCCTTCAGTCTCCTCACCTGCCACTGTTGTTCCTTCAGTCTCCTCACCTGCCACTGTTGTTCCTTCAGTCTCCTCACCTGCTGCTGTTGTTCCTTCAGTCCCCTCACCTGCCACTGTTGTTCCTTCAGTCCCCTCACCTGCCACTGTTGTTCCTTCAGTCCCCTCACCTGCTGCTGTTGTTCCTTCAGTCTCCTCACCTGCCACTGTTGTTCCTTCAGTCCCCTCACCTGCCACTGTTGTTCCTTCAGTCCCCTCACCTGCCACTGTTGTTCCTTCAGTCTCCTCACCTGCCACTGTTGTTCCTTCAGTCCCCTCACCTGCTGCTGTTGTTCCTTCAGTCCCCTCACCTGCCACTGTTGTTCCTTCAGTCCCCTCACCTGCCACTGTTGTTCCTTCAGTCTCCTCACCTGCCACTGTTGTTCCTTCAGTCCCCTCACCTGCCACTGTTGTTCCTTCAGTCTCCTCACCTGCTGCTGTTGTTCCTTCAGTCTCCTCACCTGCCACTGTTGTTCCTTCAGTCCCCTCACCTGCTGCTGTTGTTCCTTCAGTCTCCTCACCTGCCACTGTTGTTCCTTCAGTCTCCTCACCTGCCACTGTTGTTCCTTCAGTCTCCTCACCTGCCACTGTTGTTCCTTCAGTCTCCTCACCTGCCACTGTTGTTCCTTCAGTCTCCTCACCTGCCACTGTTGTTCCTTCAGTCTCCTCACCTGCCACTGTTGTTCCTTCAGTCCCCTCACCTGCCACTGTTGTTCCTTCAGTCCCCTCACCTGCCACTGTTGTTCCTTCAGTCCCCTCACCTGCCACTGTTGTTCCTTCAGTCTCCTCACCTGCCACTGTTGTTCCTTCAGTCTCCTCACCTGCCACTGTTGTTCCTTCAGTCTCCCTCACTGTTGTTCCCTGCTGTTGTTCCTTCAGTGTCCTCACTTGCCACTGTTGTTCCTTCAGTCTCCTCACCTGCCACCGATGTTCCTTCAGTCTCCTCACCTGCCACTGTTGTTCCTTCAGTGTCCTCACTTGCCACTGTTGTTCCTTCAGTCTCCTCACCTGCCACCGATGTTCCTTCAGTCCCCTCACCTGCCACCTGCCACTGTTGTTCCTTCAGTCCCCTCACCTGCCACTGTTGTTCCTTCAGTCTCCTCACCTGCCACTGTTGTTCCTTCAGTCTCCTCACCTGCCACCGATGTTCCTTCAGTCTCCTCACCTGCCACTGTTGTTCCTTCAGTCTCCTCACCTGCCACCGATGTTCCTTCAGTCTCCTCACCTGCCACAGTTGTTCCTTCAGTCTCCTCACCTGCCACTGTTGTTCCTTCAGTCTCCTCACCTGCCACTGTTGTTCCTTCAGCCACTGTTGTTCCTTCAGTCCCCTCACCTGCCACTGTTGTTCCTTCAGTCTCCTCACCTGCCACTGTTGTTCCTTCAGTCTCCTCACCTGCCACTGTTGTTCCTTCAGTCTCCTCACCTGCCACTGTTGTTCCTTCAGTCTCCTCACCTGCCACTGTTGTTCCTTCAGTCCCCTCACCTGCTGCTGTTGTTCCTTCAGTCTCCTCACCTGCCACTGTTGTTCCTGCAGTCTCCTCACCTGCCACTGTTGTTCAGTCTCCTCACCTGCTGCTGTTGTTCCCAGTCACCTGCTGCCTGTTGTTCCTTCAGTCCCCTCACCTGCCACTGTTGTTCCTTCAGTCCCCTCACCTGCCACTGTTGTCCCTTCAGTCTCCTCACCAGCTGCTGTTGTTCCTTCAGTCAGTCCCCTCACCTGCCGCTGTTGTTCCTTCAGTCCCCTCACCACTGTTGTTCCTTCAGTCTCCTCACCTGCCACTGTTGTTCCTTCAGTCTCCCTGCCACTGTTGTTCCTCAGTCCCCTCACTGCTGCTGTTGTTCCTTCAGTCCCCTCACTGTTGTTCCTTCAGTCTCCTCACCTGCCACTGTTGTTCCTTCAGTCTCCTCACCTGCTGCTGTTGTTCCTTCAGTCCCCTCACCTGCCACTGTTGTCCCTTCAGTCTCCTCACCAGCTGCTGTTGTTCCTTCAGTCCCCTCTCCACCTGCTGTTGTTCCTTCAGTCTTCTCACCTGCCACTGTTGTTCCTTCAGTCCCCTCACCTGCCACTGTTGTTCCTTCAGTCTCCTCACCTGCCACTGTTGTTCCTTCAGTCTCCTCACCTGCCACTGTTGTTCCTTCAGTCTCCTCACCTGCCACTGTTGTTCCTTCAGTCTCCTCACCTGCCACTGTTGTTCCTTCAGTCTCCTCACCTGCCACTGTTGTTCCTTCAGTCCTCACCTCACTGTTGTTCCTTCAGTCCCCTCACCTGCCACTGTTGTTCCTGCCACTGTTGTTCCTCCAGTCCCCCTCACCTGCTGCTGTTGTTCCTTCAGTCTCCTCACCTGCCACTGTTGTTCCTTCAGTCTCCTCACCTGCCACTGTTGTTCCTTCAGTCCCCTCACCTGCCACTGTTGTTCCTTCAGTCTCCTCACCTGCCACTGTTGTTCCTTCAGTCTCCTCACCTGCCACTGTTGTTCCTTCAGTCCCCTCACCTGCCTCTGTTGTTCCTTCAGTCCCCTCACCTGCCACTGTTGTTCCTTCAGGCTCCTCACCTGCCACTGTTGTTCTTTCGGTCTCCTCACCTGCCTCTGTGTTGTTCCTTCAGTCCCCTCACCTGCCACTGTTGTTCCTTCAGTCCCCTCACCTGCCACTGTTGTTCCTTCAGTCCCCTCACCTGCCACTGTTGTTCCTTCAGTCTCCTCACCTGCCACTGTTGTTCCTTCAGTCCCCTCACCTGCCACTGTTGTTCCTTCAGTCCCCTCACCTGCTGCTGTTGTTCCTTCAGTCCCCTCACCTGCCACTGTTGTTCCTTCAGTCTCCTCACCTGCCACTGTTGATCCTTCAGTCCCCTCACCTGCCACTGTTGTTCCTTCAGTCCCCTCACCTGCTGCTGTTGTTCCGTCAGTCTCCTCACCTGCCACTGTTGTTCCTTCAGTCTCCTCACCTGCCACTGTTGTTCCTTCAGTCTCCTCACCTGCCACTGTTGTTCCTTCAGTCTCCTCACCTGCCACTGTTGTTCCTTCAGTCTCCTCACCTGCCACTGTTGTTCCTTCAGTCTCCTCACCTGCCACTGTTGTTCCTTCAGTCTCCTCACCTGCCACTGTTGTTCCTTCAGTCTCCTCACCTGCCACTGTTGTTCCTTCAGTCCCCTCACCTGCCACTGTTGTTCCTTCAGTCCCCTCACCTGCCACTGTTGTTCCTTCAGTCCCCTCACCTGCCACTGTTGTTCCTTCAGTCCCCTCACCTGCCACTGTTGTTCCTTCAGTCCCCTCACCTGCCACTGTTGTTCCTTCAGTCTCCTCACCTGCCACTGTTGTTCCTTCAGTGTCCTCACCTGCCACTGTTGTTCCTTCAGTCTCCTCACCTGCTGCTGTTGTTCCTTCAGTCCCCTCACCTGCTGCTGTTGTTCCTTCAGTCTCCTCAACTGCTGCTGTTGTTCCTTCAGTCTCCCCGCCTGCCACTGTTGTTCCTTCAGTCCCCTAACCTGCCACTGTTGTTCCTTTAGTCTCCTCACCTACCACTGTTGTTCCTTCAGTCCCCTCACCTGCCACTGTTGTTCCTTCAGTCTCCTCACCTGCCACTGTTGTTCCTTCAGTCCCCTCACCTGCCACTGTTGTTCCTTCAGTCTCCTCACCTGCCACTGTTGTTCCTTCAGTCCCCTCACCTGCCACTGTTGTTCCTTCAGTCTCCTCACCTGCCACTGTTGTTCCTTCAGTCCCCTCACCTGCCACTGTTGTTCCTTCAGTCTCCTCACCTGCCACTGTTGTTCCTTCAGTTCCCTCAGTCTCCTCACCTACTGTTGTTGTTCCTTCAGTCTCCTCACCTGCCTCTGTTGTTCCTTCAGTCTCCTCACCTGCCACTGTTGTTCCTTCAGTCTCCTCACCTGCCACTGTTGTTCCTTCAGTCAGTCCCCTCACCTGCCACTGTTGTTTCTTCAGTCCCCTCACCTGCCACTGTTGTTCCTTCAGTCTCCTCAACTGCCACTGTTGTTCCTTCAGTCCCCTCACCTGCCACTGTTGTTCCTTCAGTCCTCTCACCTCCTGTTGTTTCAGTCTCCTCACCTGCCACTGTTGTTCCTTCAGTCTCCTCACCTGCCACTGTTGTTCCTTCAGTCTCCTCACCTGCCACTGTTGTTCCTTCAGTCTCCTCACCTGCCACTGTTGTTCCTTCAGTCTCCTCACCTGCCACTGTTGTTCCTTCAGTCTCCTCACCTGCCACTGTTGTTCCTTCAGTCTCCTCACCTGCTGCTGTTGTTCCTTCAGTCCCTTCACCTGCCACAGTTGTTCCTTCAGTCCCGTCACCTGCCACTGTTGTTCCTTCAGTCTCCTCACCTGCCACTGTTGTTCCTTCACCTGCTGCTGTTGTTCCTTCAGTCCCCTCACCTGCTGCTGTTGTTCCTTCAGTCTCCTCACCTGCCACTGTTGTTCCTTCAGTCTCCTCACCTGCCACTGTTGTTCCTTCAGTCCCCTCACCTGCCACTGTTGTTCCTTCAGTCCCCTCACCTGCCACTGTTGTTCCTTCAGTCTCCTCACCTGCCACTGTTGTTCCTTCAGTCCCCTCACCTGCCACTGTTGTTCCTTCAGTCTCCTCACCTGCCACTGTTGTTCCTTCAGTCTCCTCACCTGCCACTGTTGTTCCTTCAGTCTCCTCACCTGCCACTGTTGTTCCTTCAGTCCCCTCACCTGCCACTGTTGTTCCTTCAGTCCCCTCACCTGCCACTGTTGTTCCTTCAGTCTCCTCACCTGCCACTGTTGTTCCTTCGGTCCCCTCCTCTGTTGCTCCTCAGTCTCCTCACCTGCTGTTGTTCCTTCAGTCCCCTCACCTGCCACTGTTGTTCCTTCAGTCTCCTCACCTGCTCACCTGTTGTTCCTTCAGTCTCCTCACCTGCCACTGTTGTTCCTTCAGTCCCCTCACCTGCTGCACTGTTGTTCCTGTTGTTCCTTCAGTCTCCTCACCTGCCACTGTTGTTCCTTCAGTCTCCTCACCTGCCACTGTTGTTCCTTCAGTCCCCTCACCTGCCACTGTTGTTCCTTCAGTTATTCCACGGCCTGACCACTCTATGACTGAAGAAATACTTCCTAACATCCCTTTGATTCATCTGAGTCTTCAACTTCCAATTGTGACCTCTTGTGTCTGTGTCCCATCTCTGGAACATCCCGTCTTTGTCCACCTTGTCTATTCTGTGCAGTATTTTATATGTCGTTATCATGTCTCCCCTGACCCTCCTGTCCTCCAGTGTCGTCAGGCCAATTTCCCTCAACCTTTCTTCGTAGGACAATCCCCGTAGCTCTGGGACTAGTCTTGTTGCAAACCTTTGCACTTTCTCTAATTTCTTGACGTGCTTGACTAGGTGTGGATTCCAAACTGGTGCTGCATACTCCAGTATGGGCCTGACGTAGATAGTATACAGAGTCTTAAACGAATCCTTACTGAGGTATCGGAACGCTATCCGTAGGTTTGCCAGGCGCCCGTATGCTGCAGCAGTTATCTGATTGATGTGCGCCTCAGGAGATATGCTCGGTGTTATGCTCACCTGCCACTGTTGTTCCTTCAGTCTCCTCACCTGCCACTGTTGTTCCTTCAGTCTCCTCACCTGCTGATGTTGTTCCTTCAGTCCCCTCACCTGCCACAGTTGTTCCTTCAGTCCCGTCACCTGCCACTGTTGTTCCTTCAGTCTCCTCACCTGCCACTGTTGTTCCTTCAGTCTCCTCACCTGCCACTGTTGTTCCTTCAGTCCCCTCACCTGCTGCTGTTGTTCCTTCAGTCTCCTCACCTGCCGCTGTTGTTCCTTCAGTCCCCTCAGCTGCCACTGTTGTTCCTTCAGTCCCCTCACCTGCTGCTGTTGTTCCTTCAGTCCCCTCACCTGCCACTGTTGTTCCTTCAGTCCCCTCACCTGCTGGTGTTGTTCCTTCAGTCTCCTCACCTGCTGCTGCTGTTCCTTCAGTCTCCTCACCTGCCACTGTTGTTCCTTCAGTCCCCTCACCTGCTGCTGTTGTTCCTTCAGTCCCCTCACCTGCTGCTGTTGTTCCTTCAGTCTCCTCACCTGCCACTGTTGTTCCTTCAGTCCCCTCACCTGCCACTGTTGTTCCTTCAGTCCCCTCACCTGCTGCTGTTGTTCCTTCAGTCTCCTCACCTGCTGCTCTTGTTCCTTCAGTCTCTTCACCTGCTGCTGTTGTTCCTTCAGTCTCCTCACGTGCCACTGTTGTTCCTTCAGTCCCCTCACCTGCCACCATTGTTCCTTCAGTCTCCTAACCTGCCACTGTTGCTCCTTCAGTCCCCTCACCTGCTGCAGTTGTTCCTTCAGTCTCCTCACCTGCCACTGTTGTTCCTTCAGTCCCCTCTCCTGCCACTGTTGTTCATTCAGTCCCCTCACCTGCTGCTGTTGTTCATTCAGTCTCCTCATTTGCTGCTGTTGTTCCTTCAGTCTCTTCACCTGCTGCTGTTGTTCCTTCAGTCTCCTCACGTGCCACTGTTGTTCCTTCAGTCCCCTCACCTGCCACCGTTGTTCCTTCAGTCTCCTAACCTGCCACTGTTGCTCCTTCAGTCCCCTCACCTGCTGCAGTTGTTCCTTCAGTCTCTTCACATGCCACTGTTGTTCCTTCAGTCCCCTCACCTGCCACTGTTGTTCCTTCAATCTCCTCACCTGCCACTGTTGTTCCTTCAGTCCCCTCACCTGCTGCTGTTGTTCCTTAAGTCCTCTCACCTGCCACTGTTGTTCCTTCAGTCCCCTCACCTGCCACTGTTGTTCCTTCAGTCTCCTCACCTGCCACTGTTGTTCCTTCAGTCCCCTCATCTGCTGCTGTTGCTCCTTCAGTCTCCTCACCTGCCACTGTTGTTCCTTCAGTCTCCTCACCTGCCACTGTTGTTCCTTCACTCCCCTCACCTGCTGCTGTTGTTCCTTCAGTCTCCTCACCTTCCACTGTTGTTCTTTCAGTGTCCTCACCTGCCAATGTTGTTCCTTCAGTCCCCTCACCTGCCACTGTTGTTCCTTCAGTCTCCTCACTTGCCACTGTTGTTCCTTCAGTCCCCTCACCTGCCACTGTTGTTCCTTCAGTCCCCTCACCTGCCACTGTTGTTCCTTCAGTCTCCTCACCTGCCACTGTTGTTCCTTCAGTCTCCTCACCTGACAGTGTTGTTTCTTCAGTCCCCTCACCTGCCACTGTTGTTCCTTCAGTCCCCTCACCTGCCGCTGTTGTTCCTTCAGTCTCCTCACCTGCCACTGTTGTTCCTTCAGTCCCCTCACCTGCCACTGTTGTTCCTTCAGTCTCCTCACCTGCCAATGTTGTTCCTTCAGTCCCCTCGCCTGCCACTGTTGTTCCTTCAGTCCCCTCACCTGCCACTGTTGTTCCTTCAGTCCCCTCACCTGCCGCTCCTGCCGCTGTTGTTCCTTCAGTCTCCTCACCTGCCACTGTTGTTCCTTCAGTCCCCTCACCTGCCACTGTTGTTCCTTCAGTCTCCTCACCTGCCAATGTTGTTCCTTCAGTCCCCTCTCCTGCCACTGTTGTTCCTTCAGTCCCCTCACCTGCCACTGTTGTTCCTTCAGTCCCCTCACCTGCCACTGTTGTTCCTTAAGTCCCCTCACCTGCCACTGTTGTTCCTTCAGTCCCCTCACCTGCCGCTCTTGTTCCTTTAGTCTCCTCACCTGTTGCTGTTGTTCCTTCAGTCTCTTCACCTGCCACTGTTGTTCCTTCAGTCTCCTCACCTGCCACTGTTGTTCCTTCAGTCTCCTCACCTGCCACTGTTGTTTCTTCAGTCTCCTCACCTGCCAGTGTTGTTCCTTCAGTCCCCTCACCTGCCATTGTTGTTCCTTGAGTCCCCTCACCTGCCACTGTTGTTCCTTCAGTCTCCTCACTTGCTGCTGTTGTTCCTTCAGTCCCCTCACCTGCCACTGTTGTTCCTTCAGTCCTCTCACCTGCCACTGTTGTTCCTTCAGTCTCGTCACCTGCCACTGTTGTTCCTTCAGTCTCCTCACCTGCCACTGTTGTTCCTTCAGTCTCCTCACCTGCCACTGTTGTTCCTTCAGTCTCCTCACCTGCCACTGTTGTTCCTTCAGTCTCCTCACCTGCCACTGTTGTTCCTTCAGTCCCCTCACCTGCCACTGTTGTTCTTTCAGTCTCCTCTCCTGCGACTGTTGTTCCTTGAGTCCCCTCACCTGCCACTGTTGTTCCTTCAGTCTCCTCACTTGCTGCTGTTGTTCCTTCAGTCCCCTCACCTGCCACTGTTGTTCCTTCAGTCCCCTCACCTGCCACTGTTGTTCCTTCTGTCTCCTCACCTGCTGCTGTTGTTCCTTCAGTCCCCTCACCTGCTGCTGTTGTTCCTTCAGTCCCCTCACCTGCTGCTCTTGTTCCTTCAGTCCCCTCACCTGCTGCTGTTGTTCCTTCAGTCTCCTCACCTGCCACTGTTGTTCCTTCAGTCCCCTCACCTGCCACTGTTGTTACTTCAGTCCCCTCACTTGCCACTGTTGTTCCTTCAGTCCCCTCACCTGCCACTGTTGTTCCTTCAGTCCCCTCACTTGCCACTGTTGTTCCTTCAGTCTCCTCACTTGCCACTGTTGTTCCTTCAGTCTCTTCACCTGCCACTGTTGTTCCTTCAGTCTCCTCACCTACTACTGTTGTTCCTTCAGTCCCCTCACCTGCTGCTGTTGGTCCTTCAGTCCCCTCACCTGCTGCTGTTGTTCCTTCAGTCTCCTCACCTGCCACTGTTGTTCCTTCGGTCCCCTCACCTGCTGCTGTTGCTCCTTCAGTCTCCTCACCTGCTATTGTTGTTCCTTCAGTCCCCTCACCTGCTGGTGTTGTTCCTTCAGTCCCCTCACGTGCTGCTGTTGTTCCTTCAGTCCCCTCACCTGCCACTGTTGTTCCTTCAGTCTCCTCACTTGCCACTGTTGTTCCTTCGGTCTCCTCACCTGCCACTGTTGTTCCTTCAGTCCCCTCACCTGCTGCTGTTGTTCCTTAAGTCCCCTCACCTGCTACTGTTGTTCCTTCAGTCCCCTCACCTGCCACTGCTGTTCCTCCCATCTCGTCACCCCATTCCTTCCTGCAGCTCTTCCACTTCCTCCTCCAGGCTCTATACCTTTGCCTCGGCAGCTGCTGCTCATCTCCCATTCCTTGTTCTCTACAGACATCTTCCCCATTTGTTTAAAAACTCACTAAACCTTTTCTGCCACTCTAGTTCCATCACGCACCTGGGCTGCTACCATCACCCACCTGGGCTGCTACCATCACCCACCTGGGCTGCTACTATCACCCACCTGGGCTGCTACCATCACCCACCTGGGCTGCTACCATCACCCACCTGGGCTGCTACCATCACCCACCTGGGCTGCTACCATCATCCTCCTGGGCTGCTACCATCATCCTCCTGGGCTGCTAGCTTGAAGGATGACCTTCCTGTTCTAGTTAGATTAAACTTGCTACTTAAATAACTGCTGGAAGACCTTCAATCTCTGTACTTTGAGTGTATAGACAGCTGTGTGTGTGTGTGTGTGTGTGTGTGTGTGTGTGTGTACTCAGCTATTTGTACTCACCTATTTGTGGTTGCAGGGGTCGAGTCACAGCTCCTGGCCCCGCCTCTTCGCTGATTGCTACTAGGTCCTCTCTCTCCCTGCCCCATGAGCTCTATCATACCTCGCCTTAAAACTATGTATGGTTCCCGACTCCACTACGTCACTTTCTAGGCTATTCCACGGCCTGACTACTCTATGACTGAAGAAATACTTCCTAACATCCCTTTGATTCATCTGAGTCTTCAACTTCCAATTGTGACCTCTTGTGTCTGTGTCCCATCTCTGGAACATCCCGTCTTTGTCCACCTTGTCTATTCTGTGCAGTATTTTATATGTCGTTATCATGTCTCCCCTGACCCTCCTGTCCTCCAGTGTCGTCAGGCCAATTTCCCTCAACCTTTCTTCGTAGGACAATCCCCGTAGCTCTGGGACTAGTCTTGTTGCAAACCTTTGCACTTTCTCTAATTTCTTGACGTGCTTGACTAGGTGTGGATTCCAAACTGGTGCTGCATACTCCAGTATGGGCCTGACGTAGATAGTATACAGAGTCTTAAACGAATCCTTACTGAGGTATCGGAACGCTATCCGTAGGTTTGCCAGGCGCCCGTATGCTGCAGCAGTTATCTGATTGATGTGCGCCTCAGGAGATATGCTCGGTGTTATGCTCACCCCCAGATCTTTTTCCTTGAGTGAGGTTTGCAGTCTTTTGCCATCTAAACTATACTGTGTGTGTGTGTGTGTGTGTGTGTGTGTGTGTGTGTGTGTGTGTATGTGTATGTGTGTGTGTGTGTGTGTGTGTGTGTGTGTGTGTGTGTGTGTGAGTGTGTGTGTGTGTGTGTGTGTGTGTGTGTGTGTGTGTGTGTGTGTGTACACCAGACACGTACACATGTCTGCTTGAATACCCTTGCTAGCTTCTTGCCTGCCAGACGCACAACCCATCCACCATAATCCCATCATTCTTGCTAAACAACCGGAATCCCATCATGCCCATAAATGCCTATTAATCCATGGCATTAAACCTCCCATTCCCAAGAAACAAACCCCATTAATATCCATTTCCCACGTGATATAAAAGAGTAGATGAATCCAGCTTTTAATCTATGTATATAGTCTAGGAAATGGTTTTAAATTATATGATTTATATTGAGTTGTAAGTAAGTGTTGAGATGGAGTGTTTATGTTTAAAATGGATGTATATAGATGTATGTGTATAGTTTGGATGAGTGATGGGCGGTACGATAACAGAGACAACGGGTGCGGGCAATGTGGTGGTGGATCAATGCTCAGCTCGTCACTTGTGAGTGAGACCTCGTCGAGGGAGGGTTATAGCCGCTCCTCCTCCTCATAAACCCCCCCTCCGTGACACCCACTTCCCCACCTGCACCACTGGATCTACCCACTGGCTAGCTGCCCGGGAGCTAGAGCCTCACACCCACTGAGATACAGCCCCAGGGGACGCGTCCCCCCCCCCCCAGTGCTGTTTTTGTTTGCGATTCTTTTTTTTCGGTGAAAAACGAAAGAAATTTTTGGCCGCGAAAAAAAAGTGATGTGGCGGCTGTTGTTGTTGTTTGTTGTTGTTGTTGTTGTTGGGGGGGAGAGTGATGGGGGGGGTGAGGGGGGGGACCCCGTGGGGTGTGCTCCAGCTGTCAAGTATCTCCTCAAGAACCAGCTGGTGGACCAGGACCACCTGGCGCGTCTACCAGGCCAAGGTGAACCTCACACTGCGGTCCACTGGACCAGCTACTTATATTAACCTTCCATTGTGGTCCACCACTGGACCAACCACCTATAATCTCCCAGTGTGCTCCACCACTGGACCAACCACCTATAATCTCCCAGTGTGGTCCACCACTGGACCAACCACCTATATTAACCTCCCAGTGTGGTCCACACTGGACCATCCACCTGTATTAATATCCCAGTGTGGTCCACCACTGGACTTCTCTTATATTAATTTAATGCGGTCCACACTGGACCAGCTACCTATATTAACCTAGGTCCACCTCCACCAGCCACCTATGTTAACCTAGTTAATAAAGGTGGTTGGTCCACCACTGGACCAACCACCTGTATGAACCTTTGTGGTCCATTAACCTCCCAGCACCTCTGTGGTCCATTACCTTTCAGTTCTATTATCTGTCCCAGTTCTTACCCTCTGTCCCATTCCTTACACTGTCCCATTCCTTACACTGTCTCATTCCTTATTCCTGTCCCATTCTGCATCAGACTCATTCCTTATCAGTCCCATTCCTTATTTCTCAGTCCCATTCCTTATTTCTCAGTCCCATTTCTTATTTCTCAGTCCCATTCCTTATTCCTCAGTCCCATTCCTTATTTCTCAGTCCAATTTCTTTCCTTCTCTTTCCCATTTCTTACCTTCTCTTTCCCATTTCTTATCTTCTCTTTCCCATTTCATACCTTCTCGGTCCCATTTCTTACCTTCTCGGTCCCATTTCTTACCTTCTCGGTCCCATTTCTTACCTTCTCGGTCCCATTTCTTACCTTCTCGGTCCCATTTCTTACCTTCTCGGTCCCATTTCTTACCTTCTCGGTCCCATTTCTTACCTTCTCTGTCCCATTTCTTACCTTCTCGGTCCCATATCATACCTTCTCGGTCCCATTTCTTACCTTCTCGGTCCCATTTCTTACCTTCTCTGTCCCATATCATACCTTCTCGGTCCCATTTCTTACCTTCTCTGTCCCATTTCTTACCTTCTCGGTCCCATTTCTTACCTTCTCGGTCCCATATCATACCTTCTCGGTCCCATTTCTTACCTTCTCTGTCCCATTTCTTACCTTCTCGGTCCCATTTCTTACCTTCTCTGTCCCATTTCTTACCTTCTCGGTCCCATTTCTTACCTTCTCGGTCCCATATCATACCTTCTCGGTCCCATTTCTTACCTTCTCTGTCCCATTTCTTACCTTCTCGGTCCCATTTCTTACCTTCTCGGTCCCATTTCTTACCTTCTCGGTCCCATTTCTTACCTTCTCTGTCCCATTTCATACCTTCTCGGTCCCATTTCTTACCTTCTCGGTCCCATTTCTTACCTTCTCGGTCCCATTTCTTACCTTCTCGGTCCCATTTCTTACCTTCTCGGTCCCATATCATACCTTCTCGGTCCCATTTCTTACCTTCTCGGTCCCATTTCTTACCTTCTCGGTCCCATATCATACCTTCTCGGTCCCATTTCTTACCTTCTCGGTCCCATTTCTTACCTTCTCGGTCCCATTTCTTACCTTCTCGGTCCCATTTCTTACCTTCTCGGTCCCATTTCTTACCTTCTCGGTCCCATTTCTTACCTTCTCTGTCCCATTTCTTACCTTCTCGGTCCCATTTCTTACCTTCTCGGTCCCATTTCTTACCTTCTCGGTCCCATTTCTTACCTTCTCGGTCCCATTTCTTACCTTCTCGGTCCCATTTCTTACCTTCTCGGTCCCATATCATACCTTCTCGGTCCCATTTCTTACCTTCTCGGTCCCATATCATACCTTCTCGGTCCCATTTCTTACCTTCTCGGTCCCATTTCTTACCTTCTCGGTCCCATTTCTTACCTTCTCGGTCCCATTTCTTACCTTCTCGGTCCCATTTCTTACCTTCTCGGTCCCATATCATACCTTCTCGGTCCCATTTCTTACCTTCTCGGTCCCATTTCTTACCTTCTCGGTCCCATTTCTTACCTTCTCTGTCCCATTTCTTACCTTCTCTGTCCCATTTCTTACCTTCTCTGTCCCATTTCTTACCTTCTCGGTCCCATTTCTTACCTTCTCAGACGCATTATTTATCTTCTCTGACCAACGTCTTAGTCTCCCATTCCCGCTTTAGTTTTATAGCTAAATATTTCTTAGTCTTACGTTCAATTTTCAACACACACACACACACACACACACACACACACACACACACACACACACACACACACACACACACACACACACACACACACACACACACACACACACACAATTATGTATATGAGTGATAAGAGAGATCTGTAGATATGTCATCAGTGCAGAGTGTTGTGCAGTGTGTTGTGCAGTGTGTTGTGCAGAGTGTTGTGCAGAGTGTTGTGCAGAGTGTTGTGCAGTGTGTTGTGCAGTGTGTTGTGCAGTGTGTTGTGCAGTGTGTTGTGCAGTGTGTTGTGCAGTGTGTTGTGCAGTGTGTTGTGCAGAGTGTTGTGCAGTGTGTTGTGCAGAGTGTTGTGCAGAGTGTTGTGCAGTGTGTTGTGCAGTGTGTTGTGCAGTGTGTTGTGCAGTGTGTTGTGCAGTGTGTTGTGCAGTGTGTTGTGCAGTGTGTTGTGCAGTGTGTTGTGCAGTGTGTTGTGCAGTGTGTTGTGCAGTGTGTTGTGCAGTGTGTTGTGCAGAGTGTTGTGCAGAGTGTTGTGCAGTGTGTTGTGCAGTGTGTTGTGCAGAGTGTTGTGCAGAGTGTTGTGCAGTGTGTTGTGCAGTGTGTTGTGCAGTGTGTTGTGCAGAGTGTTGTGCAGAGTGTTGTGCAGTGTGTTGTGCAGTGTGTTGTGCAGTGTGTTGTGCAGTGTGTTGTGCAGAGTGTTGTGCAGAGTGTTGTGCAGTGTGTTGTGCAGTGTGTTGTGCAGTGTGTTGTGCAGTGTGTTGTGCAGTGTGTTGTGCAGTGTGTTGTGCAGTGTGTTGTGCAGAGTGTTGTGCAGAGTGTTGTGCAGTGTGTTGTGCAGTGTGTTGTGCAGTGTGTTGTGCAGTGTGTTGTGCAGAGTGTTGTGCAGAGTGTTGTGCAGAGTGTTGTGCAGAGTGTTGTGCAGAGTGTTGTGCAGTGTGTTGTGCAGTGTGTTGTGCAGTGTGTTGTGCAGTGTGTTGTGCAGTGTGTTGTGCAGTGTGTTGTGCAGTGTGTTGTGCAGAGTGTTGTGCAGAGTGTTGTGCAGAGTGTTGTGCAGTGTGTTGTGCAGTGTGTTGTGCAGTGTGTTGTGCAGTGTGTTGTGCAGTGTGTTGTGCAGAGTGTTGTGCAGAGTGTTGTGCAGAGTGTTGTGCAGAGTGTTGTGCAGTGTGTTGTGCAGTGTGTTGTGCAGAGTGTTGTGCAGTGTGTTGTGCAGTGTGTTGTGCAGAGTGTTGTGCAGAGTGTTGTGCAGAGTGTTGTGCAGAGTGTTGTGCAGAGTGTTGTGTTGAGTGTTGTGTTGAGTGTTGTGCAGAGTGTTGTGTTGAGTGTTGTGTTGAGTGTTGTGCAGAGTGTTGTGTTGAGTGTTGTGCAGAGTGTTGTGTTGAGTGTTGTGCAGAGTGTTGTGCAGAGTGTTGTGCAGTGTGTTGTGCAGTGTGTTGTGCAGTGTGTTGTGCAGAGTGTTGTGCAGAGTGTTGTGCAGTGTGTTGTGCAGTGTGTTGTGCAGTGTGTTGTGCAGAGTGTTGTGCAGAGTGTTGTGCAGTGTGTTGTGCAGTGTGTTGTGCAGTGTGTTGTGCAGTGTGTTGTGCAGAGTGTTGTGCAGTGTGCTGTGCAGTGTGTTGTGCAGTGATATAAACCAAGTCTTTCAGCTGACCACTGATATAAACCAAGTTTTACAGTGGATCTTATCTTCAAGGATCACAATGTAATTATCACATCTGCGTGGACGAGGATAGGATGGATAACTAGAACTTTCAAAACTAGATATGTCAAGTCAGTGATGATCCTGTTAGTCACTTGTTCTGTCTAGGCTGGAATACTGCAGTACACTAACTGCCACTTTTAAGACAGGTCAAACAACAGATCTGGAGACGGTCCAGAGAACTTTCACTGCTTGTATAAGTATAGTCATGTATCTTAATTACTGGGAACGTTTGAAGTTCCTTGTACTCCTTGGAACGTTTGAAGTCCCTTGACTTGTACTCCCTGGAACGTTTGAAGTTCCTTGTACTCACTGGAACGTTTGAAGTTCCTTGTACTCCTTGGAACGTTTGAAGTCCCTTGACTTGTACTCCCTGGAACGTTTGAAGTCCCTTGTACTCCCTGGAACGTTTGAAGTTCCTTGACTTGTACTCACTGGAACGTTTGAAGTCCCTTGTACTCCCTGGAACGCTTGAAGTTCCTTGACTTGTACTCCCTGGAACGTTTGAAGTTCCTTGACTTGTACTCCTTGGAACGTTTGAAGTTCCTTGACTTGTACTCCCTGGAACGTTTGAAGTTCCTTGACTTGTACTCCCTGGAACGTTTGAAGTTCCTTGACTTGTACTCCCTGGAACGTTTGAAGTTCCTTGACTTGTACTCCCTGGAATGTTTGAAGTTCCTTGACTTGTACTCCCTGGAATGTTTGAAGTTCCTTGTACTCCCTGGAACGTTTGAAGTTCCTTGACTTGTACTCACTGGAACGTTTGAAGTTCCTTGTACTCCCTGGAACGTTTGAAGTTCCTTGACTTGTACTCCTTGGAACGTTTGAAGTTCCTTGACTTGTACTCCCTGGAATGTTTGAAGTTCCTTGACTTGTACTCCCTGGAATGTTTGAAGTTCCTTGACTTGTACTCCCTGGAATGTTTGAAGTTCCTTGACTTGTACTCCCTGGAACGTTTGAAGTTCCTTGACTTGTACTCCCTGGAACGTTTGAGGTTCCTTGTACTCCCTGGAGCGTTTGAAGTTCCTTGACTTGTACTCCCTGGAGCGTTTGAAGTTCCTGGATTTGTACTCCCTGGAACGTTTGAAGTTCCTTGTACTCCTTGTTCCTTGTAACGTTTGAAAGTTCCTTGTTGGAACGTTTGAAGTTCCCGTTTGAAGTTCCTTGTACTCCCTTGTACTCCCTGGAACGTTTGAAGTTCCTTGTACTCCTTGGAACGTTTGAAGTTCCTTGACTTGTACTCCCTGGAACGTTTGAAGTTCCTTGTACTCCTTGGAACGTTTGAAGTTCCTTGTACTCCCTGGAACGTTTGAAGTTCCTTGTACTCCTTGGAACGTTTGAAGTCCCTTGTACTCCCTGGAACGTTTGAAGTTCCTTGTACTCCTTGGAACGTTTGAAGTTCCTTGACTTGTACTCCCTGGAACGTTTGAAGTTCCTTGTACTCCCTGGAACGTTTGAAGTCCCTTGTACTCCCTGGAACGTTTGAAGTTCCTTGTACTCCTTGGAACGTTTGAAGTTCCTTGTACTCCTTGGAACGTTTGAAGTTCCTTGACTTGTACTCCCTGGAATGTTTGAAGTTCCTTGACTTGTACTCCCTGGAACGTTTGAAGTTCCTTGACTTGTACTCCCTGGAACGTTTGAAGTTCCTTGACTTGTACTCCCTGGAACGTTTGAAGTTCCTTGTACTCCCTGGAACGTTTGAAGTTCCTTGACTTGTACTCCCTGGAACGTTTGAAGTTCCTTGACTTGTACTCCCTGGAACGTTTGAAGTTCCTTGACTTGTACTCCCTGGAACGTTTGAAGTTCCTTGTACTCCCTGGAACGTTTGAAGTTCCTTGTACTCCTTGGAACGTTTGAAGTTCCTTGTACTCCTTGGAACGTTTGAAGTTCCTTGTACTCCCTGGAACGTTTGAAGTTCCTTGACTTGTACTCCCTGGAACGTTTGAAGTTCCTGGATTTGTACTCCCTGGAACGTTTGAAGTTCCTTGTACTCCCTGGAACGTTTGAAGTCCCTTGTACTCCCTGGAACGTTTGAAGTTCCTTGACTTGTACTCCCTGGAACGTTTGAAGTTCCTGGATTTGTACTCCCTGGAACATTTGAAGTTCCTTGTACTCCCTGGAACGTTTGAAGTCCCTTGTACTCCCTGGAACGTTTGAAGTTCCTTGTACTTCCTGGAACGTTTGAAGTCCCTTGTACTCCCTGGAACGTTTGAAGTTCCTTGACTTGTACTCCCTGGAACGTTTGAAGTTCCTTGACTTGTACTCCCTGGAACGTTTGAAGTTCCTGGATTTGTACTCCCTGGAACGTTTGAAGTTCCTTGTACTCCCTGGAACGTTTGAAGTCCCTTGTACTCCCTGGAACGTTTGAAGTTCCTTGTACTCCCTGGAACGTTTGAAGTTCCTTGTACTCCTTGGAACGTTTGAAGTTCCTTGTACTCCTTGGAACGTTTGAAGTTCCTTGACTTGTACTCCCTGGAACGTTTGAAGTTCCTGGATTTGTACTCCCTGGAACGTTTGAAGTTCCTTGTACTCCCTGGAACGTTTGAAGTCCCTTGTACTCCCTGGAACGTTTGAAGTTCCTTGTACTCTTGGAACGTTTGAAGTTCCTTGACTTGTACTCCCTGGAACGTTTGAAGTTCCTTGTACTCCTTGGAACGTTTGAAGTTCCTTGACTTGTACTCCCTGGAACGTTTGAAGTTCCTTGACTTGTACTCCCTGGAACGTTTGAGGTTCCTTGTACTCCCTGGAACGTTTGAAGTTCCTTGTACTCCTTGGAACGTTTGAGGTTCCTTGTACTCCCTGGAACGTTTGAAGTTCCTTGTACTCCTTGGAACGTTTGAGGTTCCTTGACTTGTACTCCCTGGAACGTTTGAAGTTCCTTGACTTGTACTCCCTGGAACGTTTGAAGTTCCTTGACTTGTACTCCCTGGAACGTTTGAAGTTCCTTGACTTGTACTCCCTGGAACGTTTGAAGTTCCTTGACTTGTACTCCCTGGAACGTTTGAAGTTCCTTGACTTGTACTCCCTGGAACGTTTGAAGTTCCTTGACTTGTACTCCCTGGAACGTTTGAAGTTCCTTGACTTGTACTCCCTGGAACGTTTGAAGTTCCTTGACTTGTACTCCCTGGAACGTTTGAAGTTCCTTGACTTGTACTCCCTGGAACGTTTGAAGTTCCTTGACTTGTACTCCCTGGAACGTTTGAAGTTCCTTGACTTGTACTCCTTAGAACGTTTGAAGAAAGATGCATCATAATTTACACCTGGAAAATCCTGGAGGGACTGGTCCCAAATCTGCACACTGAAATGACTCCCTGTGAAAGCCAAAGACTCAGCAGACACTGCAACCTACAGTGACATGCAAGAGTGTAGTGAGTACACTGAGATAACAGTGTCAGGGTACCAAGACTGTTCAACAACCTCCCATGATTGTCACTCAACACTAATGGTGACAGTGTACACTTCTACCACTGTGTAACAGTTGTAACATTCACTGTAACCACTAACAACCACTGTCCAATAACCACTAACAACCACTGTATAACCATTGTCTAACAATCACTAACCACTGTCTAACAACCACTTGTTAACCACCATCTTTCCTGTATTATCAGTGTCACTGATAAATCTTCAAAAGTTCAAATAGACTAGGCCTACACACACAGCCTAATTGACGTTGATTACCCTGATTACTGTAAATTACAGTCACTAAGTCTCACTAAGTACTTTTGTAGATGAACCTCGCAAAAGAAAAAAAAAACATCCACCATCACTCTTACAATGGCTGTCATTTACAATAGCTGTATAATCCTACGGGTTTAGCCCTCCCCCGTGATTATAATAATGTCATTTATAATTGCTAATTGTTAATATTTCTTTTACAGGTGAGTCTCCCGTGATGTCCAGGTGAGGTAGTAGGCGCAGGTGAGTGTTGTAGTTACCCATTTGTGCTTGCAGGGGTTGATTCACCGCTCCTCTCGCGGGAGGTGCCTTGAGGCTAGTGTGGATATACCTCCTTCACCTAATAATATTCATTACTATTATTTTTTTATTATAAAAACAGGCCTATTGGCCCATACTAGGTAGGTCCTTCTCATACCCAACCCATAATTTAATACTACCCAAGGAACAAGTTTTGGTAAACCTGTTAGAAATGGTATAAAATATCCACAAGTTGAAGATTAAGACACATGTACAACATTTGGGTGTGTTTATTGTTGACACGTTTCGCCTACACAGCAGGCTTCTTCAGTCATACAGAGGGAGTAGTAGTATTAATAAATAAGATCTAACCAGTCCATCAACCTTGGAGAAAAAGTATTTGAGGTGGTCAGTCCCTCAGTCTGGAGAAGAGTTGAGTTCCATGGAGTTGAGGTGGTCAGTCCCTCAGCCTGGAGAAGAGTCGAGTTCCATGGAGCTGAGGTGGTCAGTCCCTCAGCCTGGAGAAGAGTTGAGTTCCATGGAGCTGCACCTAAAGTCAGTTCCTGATCAGCCGGGCTGTGGCTCGTACGTTGGTTTGCGTGCAGCCAGCAGCAACAGCCTGGTTGATCAGGCGCTGATCCACCAGGAGGCCTGGTCACAGACCGGGCCACGGGGGCGTTGACCCCCGAAACTCTCTCCAGGTAAACTCCAGGTGAGGTGGTCAGTCCCTCAGCCTGGAGAAGAGTTGAGTTCCCTGGAGTTGAGGTGGTCAGTCCCTCAGCCTGGAGAAGAGTTGAGTTCCATGGAGCTGAGGTGGTCAGTCCCTCAGCCTGGAGAAGAGTTGAGTTCCCTGGAGTTGAGGTGGTCAGTCCCTCAGCCTGGAGAAGAGTTGAGTTCCATGGAGTTGAGGTGGTCAGTCCCTCAGCCTGGAGAAGAGTTGAGTTCCATGGTGCTGAGGTGGTCAGTCCCTCAGCCTGGAGAAGAGTTGAGTTCCATGGAGCTGAGGTGGTCAGTCCCTCAGCCTGGAGAAGAGTTGAGTTCCATGGAGCTGAGATGGTCAGTCCCTCAGCCTGGAGAAGAGTTGAGTTCCATGGAGCTGAGGTGGTCAGTCCCTCAGCCTGGAGAAGAGTCGAGTTCCATGGAGCTGAGATGGTCAGTCCCTCAGCCTGGAGAAGAGTTCAGCACCATGGTCTGGAACATATCGTTCCAGACCATGGTGCTGAACTCTGGAGAACACTAGACGAGACTTGACACGAAGATACCTGCTAGCAATTTGTAACTGATACAACCTTACCGTACCTACTGGTGAAGACGTGTATTATACTAGTAAGTAGGTTGTTGACCTGCCTCTCAGGTGAGAGGGCAGGTGAGATGTCCCAGGTGGCCAGCCAGGGTGTGGATAACAACAGGTGGACCACCTAACAGGTTAGGTACGCCAGGTGGCCAGCCAGGGTGTGGATAACAACAGGTGAACCACCTAACAGGTTCAAAACAGGTTCCTCAACACTAAGAGAATGGACTGGAGTTCAGATTTCTTCAGTTTTTATTCAGATTTCTTCAGGTGAATGAACGATGGTGACCTGTTGTTGTGTGGAAGGTTACCGTGGAATGATTGATGAATGGAATGATTAAGGAGAGAGTGGGATGTGTGAGTGGAGTGATGTGAGAGTGGAATAATTAATGCGAAAGTGGAATATTTGATGTGTGAGTGTAATGATTGATGTGTGAGTAGAATGATGTGAGTGGAATGATGTGAGAGCGGAATGATGTGTGAGTGGAATGACACACAAACACACACACAAGCACTCTAGTCACTGGGCCAGAAATAAAATACCCAGCTGCCCCTTGGCACACATACCTTCCTGAGTCAGCAGTGCCAAACGTCAGACACCTGGCACTGTTACTAGCATTCTCACTGTCACTACCTGCTAGGCACTCAACTGTGACACATATGACCATACTTATCACTCGTGCTGAGTCTCACCTGTGTGTGTGTGTGTGTGTGTGTGTATGTGTGTGTGTGTGTGTGTGTGTGTGTATGTGTGTGTGTGTGTGTATGTGTGTGTGCGCGTGCACATGTGTGTATGTACTCACCTATATGTACTCGCAGGAGTCACAACTCCTGGCCCCGCTTCATCGCTAGTCAGTACTAGTCACACTTCCTGTTCCTGACAACTCTGTGACTGAAGAAATATTTCCTAACATTCCTGTGATTCGTCTGAGTTTCCAACTTGTTGCTGTGTCTCATATCTGAAACATTCTAGCCCTGTCCACCTCAGTTCCTGTCAGTATTTTATATGTTTTGTCCGCCCTGTCCCTCCTGTCTTTCAGTGTCGTCAGGTTGATTTCCCTTAACCTCTCCTCGTAGGACATACCCCTTAACGCCGGGACTAGTCTTGTTGCAACTCTTTGAGCTTTCTCTAATTTCTTGACGTGTTTGACCAGGTGTGGGTTCCATACTGGTGCTGCATACTCCAGTATGGGCCTGACGTACACTGTGTACAGTGTCTTGAATGATTCCTTACTTAGATATCGACATGTTCTCAGGTTTGCCAGGCGCCCATATGCTGCAGCAGTTATTTGGTTGATGTGCGCCTCAGGGAATGTACTCGGTATAATGCTCACCCCAAGATCCTTTTCCTTAAGTGAGGTTTGCAGCCTTTGATCCCCTTGTATGTTCTCCGTTTCCGGTCTTCTTTGTCCTTCCCCAAGCTTCATAATTTTCCACTTGGTGAGGTTAAACTCCAGAGTCATTTGTCGGACCAGGCTTGCAGCTTGTCCAGATCTTGTAATCTTTCCTGATACTCGTCTGCTTGTGTCCTCATTTGCTTCATATCATAACCGAGCCGGGACACCTTTCTTAATCTGTCTCGCCCGTCATGTCATTTACTTATACAAGACAGCGCCGCACGTAGGACTGACCCTTATGGAACCCCACTCAGCACATACCTCCACTCAGACACCTCATCACGTACCAACACTTCTGTCAGGTAATCTCTGATCCATTGCAGTTCTCTTCCTATTAGTCATGCTTGCTCCTCTAGCTTTTGAACCAGACTCTTGTGTGGTACTGTATCGAAAGCCTTCTTACAGTCCAGGAAGATGCAGTCTACCCACCCCTGTCTCCTGTTTTACTTCTGTTACCTTGTCATAGAACTCCAGTGACACATGATTTCCCTTCCCTTGAAGCCATGCTGGTTGTTACGTATGAGCTCGTTCCTTTCTAGGTGTTCCAACACTTTTCTTCTGATAATCTTCTCCATAATTATATACTATTCAGGTCTGTTGTTAACGCTGCCTGTCTCCTTGAAAACTGGAACTACATTTGTTGTCTTCCACCTCAGGAAGTTGCCCTTTCGATAGATTTATTGAAGATTGTTAGCGGCACACTCGTTTTCTCTGCTTCCCTTTCTCAGGACCCATGGCCAGCTGTTATATGGTCCCACAGCCTTCGAGGTATCTAGTTCATCTAGCAGTTTCTTTACCTCCTCCTTGGTTATGTGCAGTATGTCCAGCACTTGCTGGTGCACACTGTTGCCTCTGCTGGAAGCATCTGTCTCCTCTGTGAATGCTTCTCTAAATCTTCACATACTTCCTGGTCACTCTTTGTGATCTCCCCTCCTTCCTTCCTCAACCTGATTACATGATCCTTGACTGTTGTTTTCCTCCTGATGTGGCTGTATAACAACTTTGAGTCAGATTTGGCTTTTAATGTTATGTCAGTCTCATATTGACACTGGGCCTGTTTCCTTATCCATGCATATTCATTTCTGGTTCTTCGCCTCGTCTTGTTTTCTCGAGTCCTTTGCCTTCTACACTTTTTCCATGCTCTAGCTCACTTGACTTTGGCCTCTCCACACCTCCTGGTAAACCAAGGGTTCACTCTGGTCTTCCCATTGTTTTTGTTGACCCTTGGTACGACCTTCTCCTCTTCCTTCCTGCACTTTGTGGTCACGTGTTCCATCATTTCATTTACTGTCTTTCCCTCTAGTTCTCTTAGCCACTGCATCTCATGCAGGAATTACATCATACTCTGAGGTCCTCATGCCTGTGTGTACTCGCCTATTTGTGGTTTCAGGATTCGAGTCACAGCTTCTGGTACTGGTGTGTTTGTGTGTGTGTACTCACCTAGTTGAGGTTGCGGGGGTCGAGTGTGTGTGTGTGTGTGTGCTGGATGGTTGGTTAATGGGGATTAAAGTTTATCGCACAAGGGTTATCAATCAAGAACACTTTAATACCTGTAATGCCGATTAATGTAAACTACCAGTGTATATACACTGAAATATACACCTCTAGGTATATATATACTGATATGTACACCTCTGTGTGTTAGGTAAGACACATATGCAACAGTTAGGTATCTTTATTGTGAAACGTTTCGCCTACACAGTAGGCTTCTTCAGTCAAGTACAGAAAAGTTGATAGAAGCAGAAGATACTTGAAGACGATGTAATCAGTCCATCACCCTTAAAGTTTTGAGGTGGTCAGTCCCTCAGTCTGGAGAAGAGCATTGTTCCATAGTATGAAACAATATGGAGAAGAAGTGACAGGATGGAGCTTTTTATAGCGCCAAGAGGTGAGACGTAGGCCACTAGGAGAGGTAAGAACTCAGATGTTGAGAAGTCAGATGTCTTACCTAACAACCTGTCGGTATTTTATACCATTTTAATGTTCAACCTCTCAGTGTATATACTCTGATATGTACACCTCTTTGTGTATATACAATTATACAATGAGTGACATACACTTCTCAATGTATATACACTGAGAGACATAAACCTGAGATTGTATTTGTGGTGAGAGAAGTAGGGGTGAGGTGAGGAGTTTCCTCACCTCACTCCTACCTTCCTCTGAGACAACACACATTCCTCCTTCAAGTTGTAAACATGTCAACATTCCGTCTGTGGAATGTTGACTCTCATCAGTGTTATTATGTTATGTATGGCTCACCTTGTTATAGTGACCCATGGTGGAGGGTTAACAGTAGTTACCACGCTGGTGTGGGTTTACTGACCCATGGTGGTGGGTTAACAGTAGTTACCACGCTGGTGTGGGTTTACTGACCCATAGTGGTGGGTTAACAGTAGTTACCACACTGGTGTGGGTTTACTGACCCATGGTGGAGGGTTAACAGTAGTTACCACACTGGTGTGGGTTTACTGACCCATGGTGGTGGGTTAACAGTAGTTACCACACTGGTGTGGGTTTACCGACCCATAGTGGTGGGTCAACAGTAGTTACCACACTGGTGTGGGTTTACTGACCCATGGTGGTGGGTTAACAGTAGTTACCACATTGGTGTGGGTTTACTGACCCATAGTGGTGGGTCAACAGTAGTTACCACACTGGTGTGGGTTTACTGACCCATGGTGGTGGGTTAACAGTAGTTACCACACTGGTGTGGGTTTACTGACCCATGGTGGTGGGTTAACAGTTAGTTACCACACTGGTGTGGGTTTACTGACCCATGGTGGTGGGTCAACAGTAGTTACCGCACTAGTGTGGGTTTACTGACAAATAGTGGTGGGTCAAGAGTAGTTACCACTCTGGTGTGGGTTTACTGACCCATGTGGTGGGTTAACTGTAGTTACCACACTGGTGTGGGTTTACTGACCCATGGTGGGTTAACAGTAGTTACCACACTGGTGTGGGTTTACTGACCCATGGTGGTGGGTTAACAGTAGTTACCACACTGGTGTGGGTTTACTGACCCATGGTGGTGGGTTAACAGTAGTTACCACACTGGTGTGGGTTTACTGACCCATGGCGGTGGGTTAACAGTAGTTACCACACTGGTGTGGGTTTACTGACCCATGGCGGTGAGTTAACAGTAGTTACACTGGTGTGAGTTTACTGACCCATGGTGGTGGGTCAACAGTTACCACACTGGTGTGGGTTCACTGACCCATATTGGTGGGTCAAGAGTAGTTACCACACTGGTGTGGGTTTACTGACCCATGGTGGTGGGTTAACAGTAGTTACCACACTGGTGTGGGTTTACTGACCCATGTCGGTGGGTTAACAGTAGTTACCACATTGGTGTGGGTTTACTGACCCATGGTGGTGGGTTAACAGTAGTTACCACACTAGTGTGGGTTCACTGACCCATGGTGGTGGGTTAACAGTAGTTACCACACTGGTGTGGGTTCACTGACCCATGGCGGTGGGTTACAGTAGTTACCACACTGGTGTGGGTTTACTGACCCATGGTGTTGGGTCAACAGTATTTACCACACTGGTGTGGGTTTACTGACCCATGGTGGTGGGTTAACAGTAGTTACCACACTGGTGTGGGTTTACTGACCCATGGCGGTGGGTTAACAGTAGTTACCACACTGGTGTGGGTTTACTGACCCATGGTGTTGGGTCAACAGTATTTACCACACTGGTGTGGGTTTACTGACCCATAGTGGTGGGTTAACAGTAGTTACCACACTGGTGTGGGTTTACTGACCCATGGCGGTGGGTTAACAGTAGTTACCACATTGGTGTGGGTTTACTGACCCATGGTGGTGGGTTAACAGTAGTTAACACATTGGTGTGGGTTTACTGACCCATGGTGGTGGGTTAACAGTAGTTACCACACTGGTGTAGGTTTACTGACCCATGGCGGTGGGTTAACAGTAGTTACCACACTGGTGTGGGTTTACTGACCCATGGTGGTGGGTTAACAGTAGTTACCACACTGGTGTGGGTTTACTGACCCATGGCGGTGGGTTAACAGTAGTTACCACACTGGTGTGGGTTTACTGACCCATGGCGGTGGGTTAACAGTAGTTACCACACTGGTGTGGGTTTACTGACCCATGGCGGTGGGTTAACAGTAGTTACCACACTGGTGTGGGTTTACTGACCCATGGCGGTGGGTTAACAGTAGTTACCACACTGGTGTGGGTTTACTGACCCATGGCGGTGGGTTAACAGTAATTACCACACTGGTGTGGGTTTACTGACCCATGGCAGTGGGTTAACAGTAGTTACCACACTGGTGTGGGTTTACTGACCCATGGTGGTGGGTTAACAGTAGTTACCACACTGGTGTGGGTTTACTGACCCATGGCGGTGGGTTAACAGTAGTTACCACACTGGTGTGGGTTTACTGACCCATGGCGGTGGGTTAACAGTAGTTACCACACTGGTGTGGGTTTACTGACCCATGGCGGTGGGTTAACAGTAGTTACCACATTGGTGTGGGTTTACTGACCCATGGCGGTGGGTTAACAGTAGTTACCACACTGGTGTGGGTTTACTGACCCATGGCGGTGGGTTAACAGTAGTTACCACACTGGTGTGGGTTTACTGACCCATGGTGGAGGGTTAACAGTAGTTACCACATTGGTGTGGGTTTACTGACCCATGGCGGTGGGTTAACAGTAGTTACCACACTGGTGTGGGTTTACTGACCCATGGCGGTGGGTTAACAGTAGTTACCACACTGGTGTGGGTTTACTGACCCATGGCGGTGGGTTAACAGTAGTTACCACACTGGTGTGGGTTTACTGACCCATGGCGGTGGGTTAACAGTAGTTACCACACTGGTGTGGGTTTACTGACCCATGGTGGTGGGTTAACAGTAGTTACCACACTGGTGTGGGTTTACTGACCCATGGCGGTGGGTTAACAGTAGTTACCACACTGGTGTGGGTTTACTGACCCATGGTGGTGGGTTAACAGTAGTTACCACACTGGTGTGGGTTTACTGACCAATGGTGGTGGGTTAACAGTAGTTACACTGGTGTGGGTTTACTGACCCATGGTGGTGGGCTAACAGTAGTTACCACACTGGTGTGGGTTTACTGACCCATAGTGGTGGGTCAACAGTAGTTACCACACTGGTGTGGGTTTACTGACCCATGTGGTGGGTCAACAGTAGTTACCACACTGGTGTGGGTTTACTGACCCATGGTGGTGGGTTAACAGTAGTTACCGCACTGGTGTGGGTTTACTGACCCATGGTGGTGGGTTAACAGTTAGTTACCACACTGGTGTGGGTTTACTGACCCATGGTGGTGGGTCAACAGTAGTTACCGCACTAGTGTGGGTTTACTGACCCATAGTGGTGGGTCAAGAGTAGTTACCACTCTGGTGTGGGTTTACTGACCCATGTGGTGGGTTAACTGTAGTTACCACACTGGTGTGGGTTTACTGACCCATGGTGGGTTAACAGTAGTTACCACACTGGTGTGGGTTTACTGACCCATGGTGGTGGGTTAACAGTAGTTACCACACTGGTGTGGGTTTACTGACCCATGGTGGTGGGTTAACATTAGTTACCACACTGGTGTGGGTTTACTGACCCATGGCGGTGGGTTAACAGTAGTTACCACACTGGTGTGGGTTTACTGACCCATGGCGGTGAGTTAACAGTAGTTACACTGGTGTGAGTTTACTGACCCATGGTGGTGGGTCAACAGTTACCACACTGGTGTGGGTTCACTGACCCATAGTGGTGGGTCAAGAGTAGTTACCACACTGGTGTGGGTTTACTGACCCATGGTGGTGGGTTAACAGTAGTTACCACACTGGTGTGGGTTCACTGACCCATGGCGGTGGGTTACAGTAGTTACCACACTGGTGTGGATTTACTGACCCATGGTGGTGGGTCAAAAGTAGCTACCACACTGGTGTGGGTTTACTGACCCATGGTGGTGGGTCAAAAGTAGTTACCACACTGGTGTGGGTTTACTGACCCATGGTGGTGGGTCAACAGTAGTTACCACACTGGTGTGGGTTTACTGACCCATGGTGGTGGGTTAACAGTAGTTACCACACTGGTGTGGGTTTACTGACCCATGGTGGTGGGTCAACAGTAGTTACCACATTGGTGTGGGTTTACTGACCCATGGCGGTGGGTTAACAGTAGTTACCACACTGGTGTGGGTTTACTGACCCATGGCGGTGGGTTAACAGTAGTTACCACACTGGTGTAGGTTTACTAACCCATGGCGGTGGGTTAACAGTAGTTACCACACTGGTGTGGGTTTACTGACCCATGGTGGTGGGTTAACAGTAGTTACCACACTGGTGTGGGTTTACTGACCCATAGCGGTGGGTTAACAGTAGTTACCACACTGGTGTGGGTTTACTGACCCATGGTGGTGGGTTAACAGTAGTTACCACACTGGTGTGGGTTTACTGACCCATGGCGGTGGGTTAACAGTAGTTACCACACTGGTGTGGGTTTACTGACCCATGGCGGTGGGTTAACAGTAGTTACCACACTGGTGTGGGTTTACTGACCCATGGCGGTGGGTTAACAGTAGTTACCACACTGGTGTGGGTTTACTGACCCATGGTGGTGGGTTAACAGTAGTTACCACATTGGTGTGGGTTTACTGACCCATGGCGGTGGGTTAACAGTAGTTACCACACTGGTGTGGGTTTACTGACCCATGGCGGTGGGTTAACAGTAGTTACCACACTGGTGTGGGTTTACTGACCCATGGTGGTGGGTTAACAGTAGTTACCACACTGGTGTGGGTTTACTGACCCATGGCGGTGGGTTAACAGTAGTTACCACACTGGTGTGGGTTTACTGACCCATGGCGTTGGGTTAACAGTAGTTACCACACTGGTGTGGGTTTACTGACCCATGGCGGTGGGTTAACAGTAGTTACCACTCTGGTGTGGGTTTACTGACCCATGGCGGTGGGTTAACAGTAGTTACCACTCTGGTGTGGGTTTACTGACCCATGGCGGTGGGTTAACAGTAGTTACCACATTGGTGTGGGTTTACTGACCCATGGCGGTGGGTTAACAGTAGTTACCACACTCGCCGCAAATTACCGTGATCTTAAGCAGTGCTTAACGACTCTGACCACAAAGTTCCCTCCCCCCTCATTCTCGCTCCCCGCTCCCCCTCACCCCTCCCTCTATAACCCCCCCTCCACCACCTCCCCTTTCCTCGTCCCCCACTTAACTCCCCCCTCTGTAACCCCTCCAGCTCCTTACCCTGAAGCATCGACCAGCAGATGAGTTTGTAAGGTGGATATAACACCTGCTGTACCCTGCTGGTTGCACCCTGCCGCTGCTGCACCCTGCTGCTGCTTGCACCCTGCTGCTGCTTGTACCTGCCTGCCTGCTTGTACCTGCCTGTTGCAATCCCGCTGCCTGTACCCAAGGTTGTACCCTGCTGCCAAGCTGTACCTGCCATGCTGGGTTGCACCTGCCTGCTGCTGCACCCGCTGCCGTTGTACCCTGCCGCCGTTGCACCCGCTGCCGCCACCCACCCTGCTGCTGGCTGCACCCGGCCCGCTGCTGCTGTACCCGCTGTTGTACACCCGCCGCCGTTGCACCGCCACACCCGCCTGCCGTTGTACCCGCCCTGTTGCGGGTAACCCGCTGCTGGCCGCACCTGGGCCGCTGCCTGCACCTGCCTGCCGTTGCTGTACCCGCCCGCTGTACCCGCTGCCTGTTGTAACCTCCGCTGCCGTTGTACCCGCCGGGCTGTTACCAATTCGCCTGCTGGGTTGCAATCCTGCCTGCTGCTGTACCCGGGCTGGGTTGTACCTGCTGCTGTTGTACCCGCCTGTCCACCTGCCTGCGCCGTTGTACCTGCCCTGCTGTTGTACCTGCTGCCGTTGTACCCTGCTGTTACCTACCTGCCGTTGTACCTGCTTGCCACCACCTTGCTGCTGGTTGTACCCGCTGCCAGGTGTTACCGCTGCCTGTTGTACCTGCCCTGCTGCCTGTACCCGCCGCTGTTGTACCCGCCTGCTACCACCGCTGTTGTTACCTGCCTGCCGTGTACCGCCCGCTGTTGCACCCTGCCTGCCTGCTTGTACCCGCTTGCCGCCGTACCCGCTGCCATTGCACCCTGCCTGCCTGCTTGTACCTGCTGCCTGCTGTACCCGCTGCCGCTTGCACCATACCTGCCGCTTGTACCTGCCTGCTGCTGTACCCGCTTGCACCAAGCGCTTGTACCCTGCCGCCGCTACACCCGCTGCCTGTTGTACCCGCCTGCCGTTGTACCCTCCCGCTGTACCTCCTGCCGCTGCACCTGCTGGTTGCACCTGCACACCGCCTGCCGTACCCAAGGCTGCCACCTTGCCACCCGCCTGCTGTACCCCGTTGCCAAAATGCTGCCACCAGGAATTCCGCCTGCCGCTGTACCCTGCCTGCTGTTACCCATCCATTGCTGCTTGCCGTACCCGCTGCCGTTGCACCTGGCTGCCGTACCTGCACCGCCGCTAGCATCCCGCTTGCCGCTGCACCCGCTGCACCAAGGCCGTTGTACCCTGCTGCCGTTGCACCCTGTCGCCACCTGGCACCCGACCTGATTGTTGAACCTACCGCTTGCTTGGCACCTGCCGTTGACCAGCCCTGGCCGCTTGCACCTGCCGCCTGTTACCCGCCTCCCGGGCTTGCCACCCACGTTGCACCCGCGCTGGGTAACCTGCTTCGCTGCTGTACCCGCTGCCGTTGCACCTGCCTGCTGGTTGTACCCTGCTGCTGTTCGTACCTGCCTGCCGTTGCACCCGTCATTGCCCACCCGCTGCTTGTACCCTGCCTGCCACCTTGCCAATCCGAATGCTACACCACCCGCTGGCCGCTGCACCATGCCTGCTGCTGTACCATCCCGCTTGGCCGTACCTACCTGGCCGGGAAGGCATGCCTGCCGCTGCACTCCAGCAACCACTGTACTCCCTGCCGCTTGTACCCTGTTGCCGCTGCACCCTGCCTGCTGCTGCCACCTTCCCGCTGCCGCTGCAATCCTGCCGCTGCTGCACCTGCCCTGCCTGCACCTGGTTGCTGCTGTACTCCTGCCTGGCTGCACCTCCTGCTGCTGTACCCTGCCGCCCTGCTTGGGCACCCGCCTGCTGTACCCACCTGCTGCCACCCCGCTGCCTGCTGCACCTGTTGCCGCCTGGGAGCCCTGCTGCCGCTGTACCCTACTGCCGCTGTACCCCGCCTGCTGCTGTACCTGCTGCCGCCTGCCACCCGCCTGCCTGCTGTACCGTAGATTGGCTGCTGTAAATTCCACTGCCATTGTACCTGCTTGCCGTACCCGCCTGCCTGCCAAAATGATCCACTTGACGATACCTGATGCCAGCCTGCGCCTTAGCTCTTGCACGCCTGCCACCTGCCTACCACCGCACCTTGCTTGCCAAGGCCAACCCGGCTGCCTGCACCCGTTGGCCTGCACCTACTGCCTGTTGTAACCCGTAAGGCATTGTTGGTTGGGCCTGCACCGTTATTGCTGGCTACCACCCATTGCCACCTGGTTACCCGGCACCCGCCACCACCGGTACCCGTTGCCTGCTGGGTACCCGTTGCCTATTCGTTCTGCCGTACCCGCTGGCCTGATGCACCCTGCTTGGCTGCATTCCTGGTTGCCGCTGGTACCCGTTGCCGCCTAGTACCTGCCGTGCTGCTTGTAACCCGCTGCCGCTTGGCACCCATTGCCGGGCTGCACCTGCTTGATTACAAATCTACCCGTTGCCGCTAAAAATTACCCGCCGCCTGCCTGCACCTCCGTTGCTTGCCAGCCTGCTACCGCTGCCACCCACCTGCCTGCCTGCAACCCTGTTGCCGCTGCAACCCGCTGCCACGTTACCCGTTGCCTGCCAGTACCTGCTGCCGCCTGGGTACCCGTTTGCCGCTGCACCCTGCTGCCGCTGTTACCCGCTGGCCGCCTGCACCCGTTACCACTGCATCCTGCCTGCCGCTGCACCCCACTCGCCTGCTGCACCCATTGCCGTTGTTGCACCCTACTGCCGGCTGCACCCGTTGCCGCTGCACCCTCCTTGCCTGCCTGCACCCGCTGCCTGCCTGCACCCTGTTGCCTGCCTGTACCTGTTGCCGCTGCACCTCGCCGCCTGTACTGCCATCAGCCTGCTGCCACCTATTGGGCTGCTTGCACCCACCGTTTCCGTACCTCCCGCCAAACCCTGCCAATCCATTGCCTGCTGTGCATCTGCCGCCGCCTAACCCACCTGCCGCCTTGGCACCTATTGCCGTTGTACCCTACTGCCAGCTGTACCCACCTGCCAACCGCCGCTATACTCATCCCAGTTAGTGGTAGATGGTGGTAGTAGACTGGTAGATGGTGGTAGACTGGTAGATGGTGGTAGTAGACTTGTAGTTGGTGGTAGACTGGTTGATGGTGGTAGTAGACTGGTAGATGGTGGTAGACTGGTAGATGGTAGACTGGTAGATGGTGGTAGTAGACTGGTAGATGGTGGTAGACTGGTAGATGGTGGTAGTAGACTGGTAGATGGCGGTAGACTGGTAGATGGTGGCAGTAGACTGGTAGATGGTGGTAGACTTGTAGATGGTATTAGACTGGTAGATGGTGGTAGACTGGTAGATGGTGGTAGTAGACTGGTAGATGGTGGTAGTAGACTGGTAGATGGTGGTAGTAGACTGGTAGATGGTGGTAGACTGGTAGATGGTGGTAGTAGACTGGTAGATGGTGGTAGTAGACTGGTAGATGGTTGTAGTAGACTGGTAGATGGTGGTAGTAGACTGGTAGATGGTGGTAGTTGACTGGTAGATGGTGGTAGTTGACTGGTAGATGGTGGTAGACTGGTAGATGGTGGTAGTAGACTGGTAGATGGTGGTAGTAGACTGGTAGATGATGGTAGACTGGTAGATGGTGGTAGACTGGTAGATGGCGGTAGTAGACTGGTAGATGGTGGTAGACTGGTAGATGGTGGTAGTAGACTGGTAGATGGTGGTAGACTGGTAGATGGCGGTAGTAGACTGGTAGATGGTGGTAGTGGACTGGTAGTAGACTGGTAGATGGTGGTAGACTGGTAGACAGTGGTGGTAGACTGGTAGATAGTGGTAGTAGACTGGTAGATGGTGGTAGACTGGGAGATGGTGGTAGTGGACTGGTAGATGGTTGTAGTAGACTGGTAGATGGTGGTTGACTGGTAGATGGTGGTAGTAGACTGGTAGATGGTTGTAGTAGACTGGTAGACGGTGGTAGACTGGTAGATGGTGGTAGTAGACTGGTAGATGGTGGTAGACTGGTAGATGGTGGTAGTAGACTGGTAGATGGTGGTAGTAGACTGATAGATGTTGGTAGACTGGTAGATGGCGGTATTAGACTGGTAGATGGTGGTAGTGGACTGGTAGATGGTGGTAGTAGACTGGTAGATGGTGGTAGACTGGTAGATAGTGGTGGTAGACTGGTAGATAGTGGTAGACTGGTAGATGGTGGTAGACTAGGAGATGGTGGTAGTGGACTGGTAGATGGTGGTGGTAGACTGGTAGATGGTTGTAGTAGACTGGTAGATGGTTGCAATAGACTGGTAGATGGTGGTAGTAGACAGTGGTAGATGGTGGTAGTAGACTGGTAGTTGGTGGTAGTAGACACTGGTAGATGGTGGTAGTAGGCTGGTAGATGGTGGTAGACTGGTAGATGGTAGTAGACTGGTAGATGGTGGTAGACTGGTAGATGGTGGTAGTAGACTGGTAGATGGTGGTAGTGGACTGGTAGATGGTGGTAGTAGACTGGTAGATGGTGGTAGTACACATGGTAGATGGTAGTAGACTGGTAGATGGTGGTAGTAGACTGTGGTACATGGTGGTAGTAGACTGGTAGATGGTGGTAGTAGACACTGGTAGATGGTGGTAGTGAACTGGTAGATGGTAGTGGACTGGTAGATGGTGGTAGTAGACTGGTAGATGATGGTAGTAGACTGGTAGATGGTAGTGGACTGGTAATGGTGGTACTAGACTGGTAGATGATGGTAGTGGACTGGTAGATGGTAGTAGAGTGGTAGATGGTAGTAGAGAGTGATGGTAGACTGGTAGATGGTGGTAGTAGACTGGTAGTTGGTGGTAGTAGACAGTGGTAGTGGTGCTAGTAGATGGTAATACAGTGGTATTGGTGCTAGTAGACGGTAGTAATGGTGCTAATAGGTAGTGGTAGATGGCGGTAGTAGACAGGTGTAGTGGTGCAAGTAGATAGTGGTAGTGGTGGACGTAGACAGTGGTAGTGGTGCTAGTAGATGGTAGTAATGGTGCTAATAGGTAGTGGTAGATGGCGGTAGTAGACAGGTGTAGTGGTGCTGGTAGATAGTGGTAGTGGTGGAAGTAGACAGTGGTAGTGGTGGTAGACAGTGGTAGATGGTGCTAGTAGACAGTGGTAGATGGTGCTAGTAGATAGTGGTAGTGCGCAAGTAGATAGTGGTGGTGGTGGAAGTAAACAGTGGTAGATGGTGCTAGTAGACAGTGGTAATGGTGCTAGTAGATGGTGCTAAATACTAGATGGTAGTGGTGCTAGTAGACAATGGTACTGGTGGTAGTAGACAGTGGTAGTGATGCTAGTAGATGGTGCTAGATGGTGATAGTGGCGCTATTAGTGGCAGTGGTGCTAGTAGATGGTGTTAGTAGATTGTAGTAGTGGTGATAGTAGATGGTGATTGTGCTAGTAAATGGTGGTAGTTGTGCTAGATGGTTGTAGTGGTGCTAGTAGTGATATTCTTGCTAGCAGATTGTGGTAGTGGTTCTAGTAAATGGCAGTGCTAGTAGTGGTGCTAGTAGATTGTGGTAGTGGTGGTGCTCATATACAAATCCCATTCAAATCCAACCCTTCACCACTCGTCCACTACTAGGTAGACTGTTCCACTCATCCACCACTAGGTAGACTGTTCCACTCATCCACTACTAGGTAGACTGTTCCACTCATCCACTACTAGGTAGACTGTTCCACTCGTCCACTACTAGGTAGACTGTTCCATTCATCCACTACTAGGTAGACTGTTCCACTCATCCACTACTAGATAGACTGTTCCACTCGTCCACTACTAGGTAGACTGTTCCACTCATCCACTACTAGGTAGGCTGTTCCACTCATCCACTACTAGGTAGACTGTTCCACTCATCCACTACTAGGTAGATTGTTCCACTCATCCACTACTAGGTAGACTGTTCCACTCATCCACTACTAGGTAGATTGTTCCACTCATCCACTACTAGGTAGATTGTTCCACTCATCCACTACTAGGTAGATTGTTCCACTCATCCACTACTAGGTAGATTGTTCCACTCATCCACTACTAGGTAGATTGTTCCACTCATCCACTACTAGGTAGATTGTTCCACTCATCCACTACTAGGTAGGCTGTTCCACTCATCCACTACTAGGTAGACTGTTCCACTCATCCACTACTAGGTAGATTGTTCCACTCATCCACTACTAGGTAGATTGTTCCACTCATCCACTACTAGGTAGATTGTTCCACTCATCCACTACTAGGTAGATTGTTCCACTCATCCACTACTAAGTAGGCTGTTCCACTCATCCACTACTAGGTAGACTGTTCCACTCATCCACTACTAGGTAGACTGTTCCACTCATCCACTACTAGGTAGACTGTTCCACTCATCCACTACTAGGTAGACTGTTCCACTCATCCACTACTAGGTAGACTGTTCCACTCATCCACTACTAGGTAGACTGTTCCACTCATCCACTACTAGGTAGACTGTTCCACTCATCCACTACTAGGTAGACTGTTCCACTCATCCACTACTAGGTAGACTGTTCCACTCATCCACTACTAGGTAGACTGTTCCACTCATCCACTACTAGGTAGACTGTTCCACTCATCCACTACTAGGTAGACTGTTCCACTCATCCACTACTAGGTAGACTGTTCCACTCATCCACTACTAGGTAGACTGTTCCACTCATCCACTACTAGGTAGACTGTTCCACTGATCCACTACTAGGTAGACTGTTCCACTCATCCACTACTAGGTAGACTGTTCCACTCATCCACTACTAGGTAGACTGTTCCACTCATCCACTACTAGGTAGACTGTTCCACTCATCCACTACTAGGTAGACTGTTCCACTCATCCACTACTAGGTAGACTGTTCCACACATCCACTACTAGGTAGACTGTTCCACTCATCCACTACTAGGTAGACTGTTCCACTCATCCACTACTAGGTAGACTGTTCCACTCATCCACTACTAGGTAGACTGTTCCACTCATCCACTACTAGGTAGACTGTTCCACTCATCCACTACTAGGTTGACTGTTCCACTCATCCACTACTAGGTAGACTGTTCCACTCATCCACTACTAGGTAGACTGTTCCACTCATCCACTACTAGGTAGACTGTTCCACTCATCCACTACTAGGTAGACTGTTCCACTCATCCACTACTAGGTAGACTGTTCCACTCATCCACTACTAGGTAGACTGTTCCACTCATCCACTACTAGGTAGACTGTTCCACTCATCCACTACTAGGTAGATTGTTCCACTCATCCATTACTCTATTTCCAAACCAATACTTCCCTATATCATTTCTAAATCTAAATTTATCCAATTTGAATCCATTATTTCAAGTTCTTTCTTGGAGGGATATGATCAGGACGTTATTTATATCTCCTTTGTTAATACCCATCTTGCACTTATACACTTCAGTCATGTCTTTGTTAATACCCATCTTGCACTTATACACTTCAGTCATGTCTTTGTTAATACCCATCTTCCACTTATACACTTCAGTCATGTCTTTGTTAATACCCATCTTGCACTTATACACTTCAGTCATGTCTTTGTTAATACCCATCTTGCACTTATACACTTCAGTCATGTCTTTGTTAATACCATCTTGCACTTATACACTTCAGTCATGTCTTTGTTAATACCCATCTTGCACTTATACACTTCAGTCATGTCTTTGTTAATACCATCTTGCACTTATACACTTCAGTCATGTCTTTGTTAATACCCATCTTGCACTTATACACTTCAGTCATGTCTTTGTTAATACCCATCTTGCACTTATACACTTCAGTCATGTCTTTGTTAATACCCATCTTGCACTTATACACTTCAGTCATGTCTTTGTTAATACCCATCTTGCACTTATACACTTCAGTCATGTCTTTGTTAATACCATCTTGCACTTATACACTTCAGTCATGTCTTTGTTAATACCCATCTTGCACTTATACACTTCAGTCATGTCTTTGTTAATACCCATCTTGCACTTATACACTTCAGTCATGTCTTTGTTAATACTCATCTTCCACTTATACACTTCAGTCATGTCTTTCATCATTCTTCGACTTACTAGGTAATATAGTTTAAGTAATTCCAGTCATTCTTGGTATGGAATATTTCTTACGCTATGTATTATTATTGTTATTTTTCTCTGAATGTTCTCTAACGAATTTATATCCATTCTATAATATGGCGACCAGAAGTGCACAACACACAGGTCCGGAGATCGAAGCCCCGGTACGGCTGGAAAACTTTAGGGACGTGTTTCCATAAGACACCTGCTGTCCCTGTTCACCCATCAGTATAAAATAGGTACCTGGGTGTTAGTGGACTGGTGTGGGTCGCATCCTGGGTGTTAGTGGACTGGTGTGGGTCACATCCTGGGTGTTAGTGGACTGGTGTGGGTCGCATCCTGGGTGTTAGTGGACTGGTGTGGGTCACATCCTGGGTGTTAGTGGACTGGTGTGGGTCACATCCTGGGTGTTAGAGGACTGGTGTGGGTCACATCCTGGGTGTTAGTGGACTGGTGTGGGTCACATCCTGGGACAAAACTGACCTAATTTGCGGGAAATGCTCAGCATAACAAGCAACTTTCTATATAGTAGTATGTTACTGATGTCAACTATGATCTGTATACCTTGTACATGTACTGGTATACCTTGTACATGTACTGGTATACCTTGTACATGTACTGGTATACCTTGTACATGTACTGGTATACCTTGTACATGTACTGGTATACCTTGTACATGTACTGGTATACCTTGTACATGTACTGGTATACCTTGTACATGTACTGGTATACCTTGTACATGTACTGGTAGTAAATAATGATATTATTATTATTATTATTATTATTATTATTACTGATGTGTAGAGCTGTAGTACAACTTCTGGACTCCTGTTACTTATACTTCTTGATATAAATCCCTGTACTGTGTTTGTCTTATTAGGTCTATAAATGGTGCAAGTGTCCGTCGTGAGTGTCCAGCCAGCAGTCACCACCAGTTGTTCCACACAAATATTCACTTTCAGCTCCTCTTGATGTAACTCACTTCAGTGATGAGGTGACTGTCATCTCAGTGATGGGGTGACT
>NC_091384.1:8176887-8199387 GCF_038502225.1 Cherax quadricarinatus | reverse complement strand
ATACTTCCTAACATCCCTGTGATTCATCTGTGTCTTCAGCTTCCAACTGTGTCCCCTTGTTACTGTGTCCAATCTCTGGAACATCCTGTCTTTGTCCACCTTGTCAATTCCTCTCAGTATTTTGTATGTCGTTATCATGTCCCCCCTATCTCTCCTGTCCTCCAGTGTCGTCAGGTTGATTTCCCTTAACCTCTCCTCGTAGGACATACCTCTTAGCTCTGGGACTAGTCTTGTTGCAAACCTTTGCACTTTCTCTAGTTTCTTTACGTGCTTGGCTAGGTGTGGGTTCCAAACTGGTGCCGCATACTCCAATATGGGCCTAACGTACACGGTGTACAGGGTCCTGAATGATTCCTTATTTAGATGTCGGAATGCTGTTCTGAGGTTTGCCAGGCGCCCATATGCTGCAGCAGTTATTTGGTTGATGTGCGCTTCAGGAGATGTGCCTGGTGTTATACTCACCCGAAGATCTTTTTCCTTGAGTGAGGCTTGTAGTCTCTGGCCCCCTAGACTGTACTCCGTCTGCGGTCTTCTTTGCCCTTCCCCAATCTTCATGACTTTGCACTTGGTGGGATTGAACTCCAGGAGCCAATTGCTGGACCAGGTCTGCAGCCTGTCCAGATTCCTTTGTAGTTCTGCCTGGTCTTCGATCGAGTGAATTCTTCTCATCAACTTCACGTCATCTGCAAACAGGGACACCTCAGAGTCTATTCCTTCCGTCATGTCGTTCACAAATACCAGAAACAGCACTGGTCCTAGGACTGACCCCTGCGGGACCCCGCTGGTCACAGGTGCCCACTCTGACACCTCGCCACGTACCATGACTCGCTGCTGTCTTCCTGACAAGTATTCCCTGATCCATTGTAGTGCCTTCCCTGTTATCCCTGCTTGGTCCTCCAGTTTTTGCACCAATGTGTGTGTGTGTGTGTGTGTGTGTGTGTGTGTGTGTGTGTGTGTGTGTGGGTGTGTGTGTGTGTGTGGTGATGGATGGTGGACCTTCTGTTTCACCCAAGTCACAACCACTATCAACACCACTATGAATTACTAATGGAACCGGCTTTCCTCTCAAACATTCAACTCAGTAAATAGTGCTCAACCCGAAGTTTAATTAATATTAAGCATGAAGCTTGGAGTGAGTCAGCAGACAGTGAGGCGAACGTAGGTCCAGGACCACTGTGGACGGGACCACTGTGTTCTCTCACTGAAAAAAAAACTTTTGGCCAGTTTTTACTTATTTGCTCTTTGACCATGAGGCCAAAAAAAGAGGTTGGGTGTTGTAGTGTTGCAGGCGCAACATCCAGGGCATGAGAGCAGTGTTGTTGTTTCTCACGGGGCTCCAGATGATGCTGTAGTGTTGCAGGCGCAGCATCCAGGGCATGAGAGCAGTGTTGTTTCTCACGGTGCTCCAGATGATGATGCTGTAGTGTTGCAGGCGCAGCATCAAGGGCATGAGAGCAGTGTTCTTGTTTCTCATGGTGCTCCAGATGCTGCTGCTGTAGTGTTGCAGGCGCAACATCCAGGGCATGAGAGCAGTGTTCTTGTTTCTCACGGTGCTCCAGATGCTTCTGCTGTAGTGTTGCAGGCGCAGCATCCAGGGCATGAGAGCAGTGTTCTTGTTTCTCACGGTGCTCCAGATGCTGCTGTAGTGTTGCAGGCGCAACATCCAGGGCATGAGAGCAGTGTTCTTGTTTCTCACGGTGCTCCAGATGCTGCTGCTGTAGTGTTGCAGGCGCAGCATCCAGGGCATGAGAGCAGTGTTGTTTCTCACGGTGCTCCAGATGATGCTGTAGTGTTGCAGGCGCAGCATCCAGGGCATGAGAGCAGTGTTGTTGTTTCTCACGGGGCTCCAGATGATGCTGTAGTGTTGCAGGCGCAGCATCCAGGGCATGAGAGCAGTGTTGTTTCTCACGGGGCTCCAGATGATGATGCTGTAGTGTTGCAGGCGCAGCATCCAGGGCATGAGAGCAGTGTTGTTTCTCACGGTGCTCCAGATGATGCTGCTGTAGTGTTGCAGGCGCAGCATCCAGGGCATGAGAGCAGTGTTGTTTCTCACGGTGCTCCAGATGATGCTGCTGTAGTGTTGCAGGCGCAGCATCCAGGGCATGAGAGCAGTGTTGTTTCTCACGATGCTCCAGATGCTGCTGCTGTAGTGTTGCAGGCGCAGCATCCAGGGCATGAGAGCAGTGTTCTTGTTTCTCACGGTGCTCCAGATGATGCTGCTGTAATGTTGCAGGCGCAACATCCAGGGCTTGAGACCAGTGTTCCTGTTTCTCACGGAGCTGAGGTAGGTCAGTGGGTTGTGGTCACTATACATGTGAACCAAGTGTGGTGTTGAGGACAATAACACATCAAAGTATTGGTGTCCTCAACACCACAGAGAGTGAAGCACCATCACCACTCACTAACAGCCACTGGATGAAGGACTCCACAAGACGCTGGAACACACAGGCATCAGCCTGGAGAGTTATGATAATATCTATTTCTACATGTACAAGGTATACCAGTACATGTACAAGGTGTACCAGTACATGTACAAGGTGTACCAGTACATGTACAAGGTGTACCAGTACATGTACAAGGTATACCAGTACATGTACAAGGTATACCAGTACATGTACAAGGTATACAAGTACATGTACAAGGTATACCAGTACATGTACAAGGTGTACCAGTACATGTACAAGGTGTACCAGTACATGTACAAGGTGTACCAGTACATGTACAAGGTGTACCAGTACATGTACAAGGTATACCAGTACATGTACAAGGTATACCAGTACATGTACAAGGTATACCAGTACATGTACAAGGTATACCAGTACATGTACAAGGTGTACCAGTACATGTACAAGGTGTACCAGTACATGTACAAGGTATACCAGTACATGTACAAGGTATACCAGTACATGTACAAGGTATACCAGTACATGTACAAGGTATACCAGTACATGTACAAGGTATACCAGTACATGTACAAGGTATACAAGTACATATACAAGGTATACCAGTACATGTACGAGGTATACCAGTACATGTACAAGGTATACCAGTAATTAAATAACAAAAAGGCACAATACCGTGACTGGAACGATACACAAATAACCCGCACATAAAAGAGAGAAGCTTGCGACGACGTTTCGGTCCGACTTGGACCATTACCAGTACATGTACAAGGTGTACCAGTACATGTACAAGGTATACCAGTACATGTACAAGGTATACCAGTACATGTACAAGGTATACAGACCATAGTTGACATCAATGACATACTACTATATAGAAAGCCGCTTGTTCTGTTGAGCATTTCCCGCAAATTAGGTCAATTTTGTCCCAGGATGCGACCCACACCAGTCTACTAACACCCAGGTACCCATTTTACTGTTAGGTGAACACGGACAGCAGCTGTCTTATAGAAACACCTCCTAATGTTTTCCAGCCGTACTGGAATCGATCCCTGGGCCTCAGTGTGTGAGCTGAGTGCGCTAGGGATCGAGCTACGGAAGCAGAATTTTGAAATTTGGATGCCACTTTTCCACTGCCTACTTCATGACCTGAGAAAGTTATAGTAGACTGGCCAGAAGATGACTTACTAAGGCTAACAGTTTGAATGTCTTTAAGACAGAACACATGGTATCTTATAAGCGTTTTCTCCCATTCATCCTTCCTTAACGTGTAGTGGACCTCTCACATTATGTCCAAAAATCAGCTCAAAGGGACTGTACCCTGTTGATTACTGTACAGTTTCTAGCATAGCAACACAGAAAGTGATTCATCCCAGTCTGTAGGAAGATGCATGCATAATTTCTAAGGTTTGGTGAAAGCTTTCCAAGGCGCCTTGGTACTGAGGATGATAGGCTGTGGACAGTTTTTGAAAAATTCCTGTCTGTTTTGAAGCCTCTCTAAATGCTTTTGCCATGAAATTAGTTCTCCGGTCACTTTGAATAGTTTATGGAATGCTAACCTGAGATATAAACCTAATGAAGGGTTTAAGGAAGACTTTAGTATTGATGCTATGCATAGGTACTGCCTCAGGATACCTAGTAGTTTTATCTAGTATGGTAAACGTATATTAGTTACCTGATTTGGCCTTGGATAGCACACATTTGCGGACCTAATTATCACACAGTGATAATTAGGTCCGCAAATGGTTCTCCATCAGCGGGTATGGGATGAAGTGGTATGGATTTAATGTAGTGTCCGGGTTTACCCACTTGCTGACACAACACCATCGGATGGAAGTCCACACATCTCGTCTTATATCTGGCCAATCAGTGTTGTGAAATCCTATAAAATGTTTTGATGACATCCAAAGGACGAATTATGATCTACATTAAGTATTTGAGATCTGAATTTCTTTGGTACTACAAGCCTATCTGATGCTGATAATCTCCCTACCTACTTACCAGCAGCTGGAGTAATAGGCGGTTAATAAGCCGATATTTAGCCAAAGATAGGTTCCATTGTTCTCAGCAGGTCAGTCCTTCAGGCATGAGAACAGGAGCATCTGGCAGTTGTGTGACCCCGGAATAGAAAGGCCTAATTAGGGGTATTTCACTAGATTTACGAGGCCCTGGTTAGTTTCCTCGTAAAACAAACTGTCTAGCCTTAGATCAGAGTTCTCCAAGGTAAGATCAGCATTCTTTTCAGACTTTTCCTTGGACATTGCCAGAGTTCTTGCCAAAAACCAGAGAGAAGTCTTCTGTGGCTACAACAGGTTCGGGACACTATCTGGAATTAAGAATATTGTTGCTAAACAACAGTAAAGCATCTTTCACGGACAAATCCCCAGATATTCCTACAGTGTAATAAAAATCCCAGTCCCCCATAGGCCTCTGATAACACTGAGGAGTTAAATGAGGTCTCAGAAATTGGAAGTACTTGCTCAGGTAAGTGGTACAATAAGCTCTGGTATTCTTGAAGGTGGTTACTTTGATGGGACGATCCTGCTCCTCAAAGAAAGATTCGGCTTCGACTATAAAAAGGTACCATACAGGCATTTATCTTTAGTTGATTTGCTTCATCGTTAAACATAGTTATTTTCCCCAGAGGTTGTGATATGGACCTAACACTAGCAGCAGGCTTACATAACTTGGGGCAGGTGACCTTGATGTGGCCAGGCTTACGGCAGTAGTAACAGGTTATGGACTCGGGGATCTTGTCTCGTCTACCTTTCTGGTGCTGAGATGAGCGTCGAGTCTCCAATCCAGCTTCCAACTTCGGACGAATTCCACAAGTCCGCCCAGGACGATCTCTGTCCATACCAAGCTGATGGGAAGAAAAGCTAGGAGACTTCTCTGGCAAGGACCATTTAGACTCAGAGGTGTCTACGTGTAGCTGCCTCTATAGCAAGTGCCACTGAAAGGCCTATAAAACTTATCTCTGGCCCAACTGACTCTAGAAGATTAACATAATCAGCTGCACTAACTCATTAAAATTCGAAACATCAACGGCTTTGTACCACTTTTTGAAGATTTTTGATTGTCCAGGAACAAAGTCCACTTGGGACTGACCCGACTGACGCTAAGTTTAAATTCTCACCAGTATTTGGCGGGAATACACTGATATGTACCGAACACAGCTCTTTTCATGACGCTATAATCGAAGAAATCTCCATCACTAAAACCAGCCGGGAATTCCTGGGCTTTGCCGTATATTGTATAAACCAGTGCTTTCCAGTGCTCGAGTGACCATCACAAGGCTCGAACCTGATTATCGAAAGACTCGGAAAAGCTATTCAGGCTGAGAATCGGAAAACCAAGGCACCAGCGACAGATTTCTGAACACCGAAATTGTTATAATTAATATGCTGAAAGTGTCCTCTATATCAAATTCCTCCATAGCAAAGGCACGTTGCTACCTGGTGTTCCCAAGATTGTGTCTAGCTAACTCAAGCGCTAACGAAGCTGACCCTTAGACACTGGATTCACCAGCACTTTCCTCAGGTGAAATGTCCTGTTGCAGAGTTTGTTCCTCCTCCATTACCGGTGAGAAATCGAAGCGGGGATCGGCGATTAACATTTCCCATTACCGCTGAAGTAGCAGGTTGGAACGTCATGTTGTACGAGTCAGACCTCAGCTTGTGTATACACTCGTGAAGCTGTGCAGCAGTAAGAGTGCATTGATACTCTATGCCAGTGGAGTGAGCAACTTGCCAGCAGCGTTGTAAAGATAGTCTGGGCAACTTTTGCAGGGTATACAGTCAACAGTCACCTAACATGCGACGGTAGCGTAACTCACCACCAATATAACCAAAACACTGCCTTTGCAATACTCTCAACACAGAATAGTATTGGAGTAGCACACAACAACTTAAGCAAGTTTGCTGTGCAACAATGTGAGCAGGTTTGCAGAGACAAATGTAGAAGACAAAACATCCCAGACAGGTTCCCATATTACTAATACAGGTGTAATCTAGTGGCTTGTTCACCTGCTTGTATTACTAGCACAGGTGTAGTTTGGTGGCCTGTACACTTGTTTGTATTACTAACACAGGTATAGTCTGGTGGCCTGTACACCTGCTTGTATTACTATCACAGGTGTAGTCTGGTGGCCTGTACACCTGCTTGTATTACTATCACAGGTGTAGTCTGGTGGCCTGTACACCTGTTTGTATTACACAGGTGTAATCTTGTGGCATGTACACCTGTTTGTATTACACAGGTGTAATCTGGTGGCCTGTACACCTGTTTGTAACTGCATAATAAATACCAGTGTAGGAATGTGTGTAGTTATGTACAATATTTAAATAGAATATGTGCAGTGAGACAATTTGCCAGCAAGAAAATGAGAACTGTGTTGAACCAGACTCTGGAGGTAAGTCTGCCAGTGTTGATCCATTAGTCCCAGACATCACAGAACTGGCGGAGTTTATCGTGATTGGCTGAGTTGAATCAGGTGGTTTAGCTTAGCAGTGGGGCCCCTCTCGCTATACTCTTAATTCCTGGTTAGTTGGTTAGAAGGGCATGCGTATATGGGCGTCTGACATACCTCAAGTAACTGTGTGTACCCTGTCCACCTTTATATTGCTGCCTGCTGCTGCTGCTGCTGCTGCTGCTGCCTGCTGCTGCTGCTGCTGCTGCTGCCTGCTGCTGCTGCTGCCTGCTGCTGATGCTGCTGCTTGTGTATCCTCTAGTGGTAAACATAACCTCGTCCCAGCAGCTGGGTCCACCTCTGGTTCTGCTCTAACGCACAATACTCACACTAGCAATCTTTATTGATGATTACTCCTTCAAACTACCACCATCACTACCACCACCACTACCACAATTACCACTACCACCACCACTACCACCACCACTACCACCAACATTAACATAGAGACAATAAAAATGTTAACTCACTTGAAGTTGTTTGAGCTGTGAACTTGATAATAAAGTTAGAGTAATTAACTTAGAGCTTCCTCACCTTCAAGTTTTACTGGTAAATTGTCTGGCTGAATATTACCGTACATTAACTTGAAACTGTGTATGTTGTAGTGTGCGTGTGTGTTGTGTGTGTGTGTGTGTGTGTGTGTGTGTGTGTGTGTGTGTGTGTGTGTGTGTGTGTGTGTGCTTTGATTCTTTCGTGCCACTCCTCCCACTTGTTCGTTCTTCCATCAGTGTTGGTGTACCATATCTTCGGTTTTCTCTCCAACAGTTTTCTGGGTGGTTTGTTGGGGCTGGGGGAGTGGGGGGGGGGGGAGGCAGGGTGGGGGGGGAGGCAGGGTGGGGGGGGGAGGCAGGGTGGGGGGGGGCTGTGAGTTTGTTAATACTCACCTATTTGTTCTCACCTGTTTGTGGTTGTAGGGGTCGATTCACAGCTCCTGGCCCCGCCTCTTCACTGGTTGCTACTTGGTCCTCTCTCTCTCCCTGCTCCATGAGCTTTATCATACCTCGTCTTAAAACTATGTATGGTTCCCGCCTCCACTACGTCACTTTCTAGGTTATTAGAACATAAGAACATAAGAACGAAGGAACACTGCAGAAGGCCTACTGGCCCATGCGAGGCAGGTCCAAGTCCCTACCGGCTTAAGCCAATGCACCCAACCTAGTCAGGTCAGGTCACATTGAGTTAAGGGAGGAACACGGCAACCGACCTGTTAGCACAAGCTATCAGGTCTAACTCACACCCACCCACATCTACTCATGTATTTATCCAACCTATTTTTAAAGCTACACAACGTTCTGGCCTCTATAACGGTACTTGGGAGTTTGTTCCACTCATCCACAACTCTATTACCAAACCAGTACTTTCCTATATCCCTCCTGAATCTGAATTTTTCCAACTTAAAACCATTGCTGCGAGTCCTGTCTAGGCTAGATATTTTCAGCACACTATTTACATCCCCTTTATTTATTCCTGTCTTCCACTTATAAACCTCAATCATATCCCCCCTGATTCTACGTCTTTCTAGAGAGTGCAGTTTCAGGGCCCTTAGTCTATCCTCATAGGGAAGGTTTCTGATACATGGGATCATCTTTGTCATCCTCCTTTGTACATTTTCCAGAGAATTTATATCCATTCTGTAATACGGTGACCAAAACTGTGCAGCATAATCTAAATGAGGCCTAACCAAGGATGTATAGAGTTGAAGAACAACCTGAGGACTCCTATTATTTATGCTTCTTGATATGAAGCCAAGGATTCTATTAGCTTTATTGCGAACACTTATGCACTGTTGTCTTGGTTTCAGATTACTGCTAACCAGAACTCCTAAATCTTTTTCGCAATCCGTGATATTAAGATCTACATTATTTAGTTTATATGTGGCATGGTTATTGTCCTGTCCAACATTTAGAACTTTGCATTTGTCTATATTAAACTGCATCTGCCACTTCTCCGACCACTGCATCAGTCTATTCAAATCTTCCTGGAGTGCTCGAATGTCCTCGTCAGAATGAATTCGACGGCCTATTTTGGTGTCATCGGCAAACTTGCCGATGTCGCTCTTTATGCCCTCATCTATGTCGTTTATGTAGATTGTGAACAGCAGGGGGCCCAACACTGACCCCTGTGGAACACCGCTCGTGACGCTTCCCCACTCTGATTTCTCCCCATTTATGCAAACTCTCTGCTGCCTATTTGTCAACCACTTCCTCACAACTCTATGACTGAAGAAATACTTCCTAACGTCCCTTTGTCTCATCTGAGTCTTCAGCTTCCAGTTGTGACCCCTTGTTTCTGTGTCCCATCTCTGGAACATCCTGTCTTTGTCCACCTTGTTAATTCCTCGCAGTATTTTATATGTCGTTATCATGTCTTCCCTGACCCTCCTGTCCTCCAGTGTCGTCAGACCGATTTCCTTTGACCTTTCTTTGTAGGACAATCCCCGTAGCTCTGGGACTAGTCTTGTTGCAAACCTTTGCACTTTCTCTAATTTCTTCACGTGCTTGACTAGGTGTGGATTCCAAACTGGTGCTGCATACTCCATTACGGGCCTGACGTATATGGTGTACAGAGTCTTGAACTTACTAAGGTATCGGAACGTTATTCTTAGGTTTCCAGGCGCCCGTATGCTGCAGCAGTTATCTGGTTGATGTGCGCCTCAAGAGATGTGCTCGGTATTATACTCACCCCAAGATCTTTTTCCTTGAGTGAAGTTTGCAGTCTTCTTTGCCCTTCCCTGACCTTCATGACTTTGCATTTTGTGAGGTTAAATTCAAGGAACCAGTTGCTGGACCAGGCTTGTAGCCTGTCCAGGTCCCTTTGTAGTCCTCCCCGATCCTCATCCGATTTAATTCTCCTCATTAACTTTACATCTGCAAACAGGGACACTTCTGAGTCTGTCCTTCTCTGGTAGTGTCTCTAACATGTTGATGTATGAGGTTTTCCAGTACCACATCCATCATCTTGGCTCTCCATGTTTTGGGACCCCCATGGGGCTCCAGTTACTAGTTATTCCTTCAGTCATGTTCACAAATACCAGAAACAGCACCGGTCCTAGGCTGACCCCTGTGGAACCCCGCTCGTTACAGGCGCCCACTCTGACACCTCGCCACGTACCATGACTCGCTGTTGTCTTCCTGACAGGTATTTCCGGATCCATTGCAGTGCCTTCCCTGTTATCCCTGCCTGTGTGTGTGTGTGTTTTGTGTATATGTGTTATGTGTGCATTGTGTACTCACCTAATTATGATTGCAGGGGTCGAATCATAGCTCCTAGCCCCACCTCTTCACTGGTCGCTACTAGGTCACTTTCTCCCTGCTCCATGAGCTTTTTCATACGTCTTCTTAAAACTATGTATGGTTCCTGCTTCCACTACCTCACTTTCCGGACTGTTCTACTTCCTGACAACTCTATGACTGAAGAAATACTTCCTAACATCCGTGTGACTCATCTGAGTTTTCAACTATCAGTTGTGTACCCCTTGTTGCTGTGACCCCTTGTTACTGTGACCCCTTGTTACTGTGACCCCTTGTTACTGTGACCCCTTGTTACTGTGACCCCTTGTTACTGTGACCCATCGTTGCTGTGTCCCTTTGTTGTGTAAAATCTCTGAAACATTGTCCCTTCCCACCCTGTCAATTCCTCTCAGTATTTTAAATGTCGCTATCATATCCCCTATCCCTCCTGTCCTCCAGTGTCGTCAGGTTGATTTCCCTTAACCTCTCCTCGTAGGGCATACCCCTTCGTTCCGGGACTAGTCTTCTTGCAAACCTTTGTCTAATTTCTTGACGTGTTTGACCAGGTATGGGTTCCATACTGGTGCTGCATACTCCAATATGGGCCTGACGTACACGGTGTATAGTATCTTGAATAACCCCTCACCTGGATGTCGAAACGCTAAACTCAGGTTTGGCATGCGTCTATGTGCAGCAGCGGTTATTTGGTTGATGTGCTCTTTAGATGTGTTCGGTATTGTACAAACTCCGAGATTCTTTTCCCTGAGTTAGTGTGTAGCAATATTTCAGCCTAGATAGAATAAGCGACCTGAAAAGTGTCATTATTGGCTTGGCATCCCTAGTTTTGAAGGTTCTCATTATCCATCCTGTCATTTCTCTAGCAGATGCGATTGATACAATGTTATGGTCCTTGAAGGTGAGATCCTCTGACATTATCACTCCCAAGTCATTTACATTAGTTTTTTTTTTGTGTGGTTGGAATTTGCATTATACTCTGATATAGTTTTAATTTCCTCACGTTTTCCATACCTGGAGTTTACCTGGAGAGAGTTTCGGGGGTCAACGCCCCCGCGGCCCGGTCTGTGACCAGGCCTCCTGGTGGATCAGCGCCTGATCAACCAGGCTGTTGCTGCTGGCTGCACGCAAACCAACGTACGAGCCACAGCCCGTTTGAATATTTGGTTGATGTCCGCCTGGAGCCTTGCAGTGTCTGCAATGGAAGACACTGTCATGCAGATTCGGGTGTCATCTGCAAAGGAAGACACGGTGCTGTGGCTGACATCCTTGTCTATGTCGGATATGAGGATGAGGAACAGTATTGGAGCGAGTACTGTGCCTTGTGGAACAGAGCTTTTCACCGTAGTAGTAACACTACTACTCTCTGTGTTCTGTTTGTGAGGTCCCTGTCCACCTCGTCAGTTCCTCTCTGTATTTTATATATTATCATATCCTCCCTGTCCCTCCTGTCCTCCAGTGTCGTCGGGTTGATTTCCCTTAACCTCTCCTCGTAGGACATTCCCAAACCATACCACGGGCGGGGATAGAACCCGCGATCAGAGAGTCTCAAAACTCCACTGGACCAGCTAGCCACAATGAGATTCGTCCAACTAGGTATATTTCTACACCATAGGAAGGTTAGCATAGGCACCTCTGTGACCACAAATGCAAGTTTTTACAGACAAATCTCCAGCTAGCGTGGCCGTGACGAACTCTAGCTCAAGTCCCCTCAATGTCGTCAACATGACTCACGAAATCGTAATGACACGATTGCAAACAAAATCCCGCCCGTGATATGGTTTGTTTGTAATCGTGTCATCACGATTTCGTGGGTCAGGACATTCCCCTTAGTTCCGGGACTAGTCTCGTTGCAAACCTTTGCACTTTCTCTAATTTCTTGACGTGCTTGGTCAGGTGTGGGTTCCATACTCCAGTATGGACCTGACGTACACAGTGAACAGAGTCCTAAACGATTCCTTATTGTGATGTCGGAACGCTATTCTTAGGTTTGCTAGACGCCCATATGCTGAAGCAGTTATTTGGTTGATGTGCGCCTCAGGAGATGTGCTTGGTGTTATACTCACCCCAAGATCCTTTTCCTTGAGTAACGTTTGTAGTCTTTGGCCTCCTAGACTGTCCTCTGTCTGTGGTGTATGTGTGTGTGTGTGTGTGTGTGTGTGTGTGTGTGTGCGTGTGTGTGTGTGTGTGTGTGTGTGCGTGTGTGTGTGTTTGTGTGTGTGGAGAGTGTATTGTTCAAGAGGCACTCTAGAATTATTGATGTATTGATTCTCCCTCTCCCTCTCCCTCTTTCTCTCCCTCTCCCTCCCTCCCTCCCTCTCTCTCTCTCTCTCTCTCTCTCTCTCTCTCTCTCTCTCTCTCTCTCTCTCTCTCTCTCTCTCTCTCTCTCTCTCTCTGTGTCTATCTCTCATTCTCAGTCATTCAGTAATTGTTCTGTGAGGACGAACACCTCCCTGCCTCCCTACCAGCATGCTGCACCAGGGGCTGGCACCAGGGACTACAGTAGTGAATAGGGACTAGGGGGCTGGGAGCAGGGGCTCGCCCATGGGGGCTGGGGTAATGATAAGGGAGCCTTGAGCAGGGGCAATGACCAGGGGGCTGGGGTAGTGAGCATGGGGAAGGGAGCAGGGGTAGTGACCAGGGGGCTTGGGTAGTGAGCATGGGGCAGGGAGCTGGGGTAGTGTCAGTGAGAGAGAGGAGAGTAAGTATATGAAAGAACTGTGTAGGAGAGGAGAGCAGGAGGAGGATGGATGGAGGAGGAGGATGGATGGAGGAGGAGGATGGAGGAGGAGGAGGAGGGATGGAGGAGGAGGAGGAGGGATGGAGGAGGAGGAGGGATGGAGGAGGAGGAGGAGAGGAGGATGATACGATACTATACCTAACTTGTAGCCTTGGTATCATACCCAACTTGTAGCCTTGGTATCATACCTAGCTTGTAGCCTTGGTATCATACCCAACTTGTAGCCTTGGTATCATACCCAACTTGTAGCCTTGGTATCATACCTAACTTGTAGCCATGGTATCATACCCAACTTGTAGCCTTGGTATCATACCTAACTTGTAGCCTTGGTATCATACCCAACTTGTAGCCTTGGTATCATACCCAACTTGTAGCCTTGGTATCATACCCAACTTGTAGCCTTGGTATCATACCTAACTTGTAGCCTTGGTATCATACCCAACTTGTAGCCTTGGTATCATACGCAACTTGTAGCCTTGGTATCATACCTAGCTTGTAGCCTTGGTATCATACCCAACTTGTAGCCTTGGTATCATACCTAACTTGTAGCCTTGGTATCATAGCCAACTTGTAGCCTTGGTATCATACCCAACTTGTAGCCTTGGTATCATACCTAGCTTGTAGCCTTGGTATCATACCCAACTTGTAGCCTTGGTATCATACCTAGCTTGTAGCCTTGGTATCATACCCAACTTGTAGCCTTGGTATCATACCCAACTTGTAGCCTTGGTATCATACCTAGCTTGTAGCCTTGGTATCATACCTAGCTTGTAGCCTTGGTATCATACCTAGCTTGTAGCCTTGGTATCATACCCAACTTGTAGCCTTGGTATCATACCTAGCTTGTAGCCTTGGTATCATACCTAGCTTGTAGCCTTGGTATCATACCTAGCTTGTAGCCTTGCTATCATACCCAACTTGTAGCCTTGGTATCATACCTAGCTTGTAGCCTTGGTATCATACCCAGCTTGTAGCCTTGGTATCATACCCAACTTGTAGCCTTGGTATCATACCTAGCTTGTAGCCTTGGTATCATACCCAACTTGTAGCCTTGGTATCATACCCAACTTGTAGCCTTGGTATCATACCTAGCTTGTAGCCTTGGTATCATATCTAGCTTGTAGCCTTGGTATCATACCTAGCTTGTAGCCTTGGTATCATACCTAGCTTGTAGTCTTGGTATCATACCCAACTTGTAGCCTTGGTATCATACCTAGCTTGTAGCCTTGATATACCCAACTTGTAGCCTTGGTATCATACCCAACTTGTAGCCTTGGTATCATACCTAGCTTGTAGCCTTGGTATCATACCTAGCTTGTAGCCTTGGTATCATACCTAGCTTGTAGCCTTGGTATCATACCTAGCTTGTAGCCTTGGTATCATACCCAACTTGTAGCCTTGGTATCATACCTAGCTTGTAGCCTTGGTATCATACCCAACTTGTAGCCTTGGTATCATACCCAACTTGTAGCCTTGGTATCATACCTACCTTGTAGCCTTGGTATACCCAACTTGTAGCCTTGGTATCATACCCAACTTGTAGCCTTGGTATCATACCTAGCTTGTAGCCTTGGTATCATACCTAGCTTGTAGCCTTGGTATCATACCCAGCTTGAAGCCTGGGTATCATGCCCAGCTTGAAGCCTGGGTATCATACCCAGCTTGAAGCCTGTGTATCATACCCAGCTTGAAGCCTGGGTATCATACCCAGCTTGAAGCCTGGGTATCATACCCAGCTTGAAGCCTGGGTATCATACCCAGCTTGAAGCCTGGGTATCATACACAGCTTGAAGCCTGGGTATCATACCCAACTTGTAGCCTGGGTATCATACCCAACTTGTAGCCTGGGTATCATACCCAACTTGTACCTGGAGGTTACCTGGAGGTTGTTCCGGGGATCAACGCCCCCGCGGCCCGGTCCACGACCAGGCCTCCCGATGGATCAGGGCCTGATCAACTAGGCTGTTACTGCTGGCCGCACGCAGTCCGACGTACGAGCCACAGCCCGGCTGATCCGGCACCGACTTTAGGTATCTGTCCAGCTCTCTCTTGAAGGCAGCCAGGGGTTTATTGGCAATTCCCCTAATGCTTGATGGGAGGCTGTTGAACAGTTTTGGGCCCCGGACACTTATGGTGTTTTCTCTTAGTGTACCAATGGCGCCCCTACTTTTTATTGGCGGCATTTTGCATCGCCTGCCCAGTCTTTTACTTTCGTAGGGAGTGATTTCTGTGTGCAGATTTGGGACCATTCCTTCCAAGATTTTCCAAGTGTAGATTATGATATATCTCTCCCTCCTGCGTTCCAACGAGTACAAGTCAAGTGCTTCCAAGCGTTCCCAGTAGTTAAGGTGCTTGACAGAACTTATACGTGCAGTAAAGGATCTCTGTACACTCTCTAGATCTGCGATTTCACCTGCTTTGTATGGAGATGTTAATGTACAGCAGTATTCCAGCCTAGAGAGAACAAGTGATTTGAAAAGTATCATCATGGGCTTGGCATCTCTCGTTTTGAAAGTTCTCATTATCCATCCTATCATTTTCTTTGCACGTGCGATCGTGGCACTGTTGTGATCCTTGAAAGTGAGATCCTCAGACATTACTACTCCCAGGTCCCTTACATTATTTTTCCGCTCTATTGTATGGCCGGAGTCAGTAGTATACTCTGTTCTAGTTATTATCTCCTAGAGTTTTCCATAACGGAGTAGTTGGAATTTGTCCTCATTGAACATCATATTGTTTACCGTTGCCCACTGGAAAACTTTGTTTATATCTTCTTGGAGGTTAACCGCGTCCTCAGCAGATGACAGCCTCATGCAGATCCTAGTATCATCCGCAAAGGATGATACGGTGCTGTGGTGTATATCTCTGTTTATGTCTGATATGAGGATGAGGAATAAGATGGGGGTGAGTACTGTGCCTTGTGGAACAGAGCTCTTCACTATGGCAGCCTCCGATTTAACTCTGTTGACCACTACTCTTTGTGTTCGATTTGTTAGGAAGTTGAAGATCCATCTCCCCACTTTCCCAGTTATTCCTTTAGCACGTATTTTATGGGCTATTACGCCATGATCGCATTTGTCAAATGCTTTTGCAAAGTCTGTGTATATTACATCTGCATTCTGATTTTCTTCCAGTGCATCCAAGGCCATGTCATAGTGATCCAGTAGTTGTGAGAGGCAGGAGCGACCTGCCCTGAACCCATGTTGCCCTGGATTGTGCAGATTTTGGGAATCCAGGTGATTTGCAATCCTGCTTCTTAGCACTCTTTCAAAGATTTTTATGATGTGGGACATCAGAGCTATTGGTCTATAGTTCTTAGCTAATGCTTTGCTGCCACCTTTATGGAGTGGGGCTATATCCGTTGTTTTAAGTGACTGTGGAATTTCACCCATGTCCAAGCTCCTCCTCCATAGTGTACTTAGGGCACGCGAGAGGGGTTTCTTGCAGTTCTTAATGAAAACAGAGTTCCACGAGTCTGGGCCCGGGGCTGAGTGCATAGGCATGTTGTCAATGGCTTTTTCGAAATCTATCGGAGTTAGGGTAATGTCGGAAATCTGGCATACATTTATGGAGTTTTGAGGCTCATTCATGAAGAAATCATTTGGGTCGTCGATCCTCAGACCGATTAGTGGTTCACTAAACACAGAGTCGTACTGGGATTTCAATATTTCACTCATTTCCTTGTTGTCGTCTGTGTAAGTCCCATCCTGTCTGAGTAAGTCCCATCCTGTCTGAGTAAGTCCCATCCTGTCTGAGTAAGTCCCATCCTGTCTGAGTAAGTCCCATCCTGTCTGAGTAAGGGCCCGATACTAGATGTGGTATTTGCCTTGTTTTTGGCATATGAAAAGAAATATTTTGAATTTCTTTCAATTTCACTAATAGCTTTAAGCTCCTCCTGGCTCTCCTGGTTCCTGTAAGAGTCATTTAGCCTGGGTATCATACCCAACTTGTAGCCTGGGTATCATACCCAGCTTGTAGTCTGGGTATCATACCCAGCTTGAAATCTGGGTATTATACCCAGCTTGATACCTGGTATCATACCCAACATGTAGCCTGGGTATCAAACCCAGCTTGTAGCCTGGGTATCACACCCTGCTTGTAGCCTGGGTATCATACCCAGTTTGTAACTTGGGTATGATACCCAGCTTAAAACCTGGGTATCATACCCGGCTTGTAGCCTTAGTATGATACCTAGCTTGAAACCTGGGTATCATACACAGCTTGTTGCATGGGTACCATACCCAGCTTGTAGCCTGGGTACCATACCCAGCTTGTAGCCTGGGTATCATACCCAGCTTGTAGCCTGGGTATCACACCCAGCTTATAACCTGGGTATCATACCCAGCTTGTAGCCTGGGCATCATACCCATCTTGAAACCTGGGTATCATGCCCAGATTGAAACCTGGGTATAATACCCAGCTTGTAGTCTGGGTATCATAAACAGCTTGGATCCTGGGTATAATACCCAGCTTGTAGCCTGGGTATCATACCCAGCTTGAAACCTGGGTATCATACCCGTTTGTAGCCTGGGTATCATACCCAGCTTGTAGCCAGGGTATCATACCCAGCTTGTAGTCAGGGTATCATACCCAGCTTGTAACCTGGGTATCATGCCCAGCTTGTAACCTGGGTATCATATCCAGCTTGTAACCTGGGTATCATACCCAGCTTGTAACCTGGGTATCATACCCAGCTTGTAACCTGGGTATCATAACCAGCTTGTAGTCAGGGTATCATACCCAGCTTGTAGCCAGGGTATGATACCCAGCTTGTAACCTGGGTATCATACCCAGCTTGTAACCTGGGTATGATACCCAGCTTGTAACCTGGGTATCATACCCAGCTTGTAACCTGGGTATCATACCCAGCTTGTAACCTGGGTATCATACCCAGCTTGTAACCTGGGTATCATACCCAGCTTGTAACCTGGGTATCATACCCAGCTTGTAACCTGGGTATCATGCCCAGCTTGTAACCTGGGTATCATACCCAGCTTGTAACCTGGGTATCATACCCAGCTTGTAACCTGGGTATCATACCCAGCTTGTAACCTGGGTATCATACCCAGCTTGTAACCTGGGTATCATACCCAGCTTGTAACCTGGGTATCATGCCCAGCTTGTAACCTGGGTATCATGCCCAGCTTGTAACCTGGGTATCATACCCTACCTCATTAAGGCTAACAAGGTCTCGCTCTTTGTTACTGACATGTATAAATTACACCTGACTTAATGGATCTTAATTAAGATGTGAGACTCACCTCTAACATTACTGGCTTACTCTGCAAGGTTTAAAGTCTATCTACTACACCAGGGGTAGTTAATTGGGTTTAAAGTCTACTAAACCAGGGTTATTTAATGGTGAACATCAAAATGGTATTCAATACCGACAGGTTGGTAGGTAAGACACATAGGCAGCAGTTAGACAACTTTATTCCGAAACGTTTCGCCTACACAGTAGGCTTCTTCAGTTAAGTACAGAAAGTAGGCACGAACAGTAGAGATGTGAAGACGATGTAATCAGTCCATCACCCTTGAAGTCGTAGAATTTGAGGTTGTCAGTCCCTCAGCCTGGAGAAGTTCAGTTCCATAGTCAGGAACTATCTGAACTTCTCCAGGCTGAGGGACTGACAACCTCAAATTCTACGACTTCAAGGGTGATGGACTGATTACATCGTCTTCACATCTCTACTGTTCGTGCCTACTTTCTGTACTTAACTGAAGAAGCCTACTGTGTAGGCGAAACGTTTCGGAATAGTTGCCTAACTGCTGCCTATGTGTCTTACGTTATTTAATGGTGTTTAAAGTATATCCATTACACCAGGGTCATTAGTTGGTAGGTTAATGAGGTTTAAAGTCTACTACACCAGCGTCATTAAGACTGGTTGGTGGGTAATGAGGTAACTGCAGGTCTTGTGCGACCCATACGGGTTACAGCATTCATGCTTACCTGTGGCCCTGCTGATGCCTTGTGTCAGTGCCTGAGTGACCGAAGGACGAGGGCTTTGGGTCGAGGCACCTAACACCTCACGTCTGACTCTAGACCAGGATAATGAGGCACTCTCAACACCTGTTAATGGTGTATTACAGGTGTGTACAAACAAGCACTTGAGGGTGTGAGTGTGTACAAGCAAGCACTTGGAGTATGTTTACAAAAACACTTGAGATCAAGTACCTGGCTAGCAGTGTTAGGGAAGCAGTGATGCCACCCGCTTAAGAGACGCGTCTGTTCATTTTTCCACTGTTATCTACATTCTCCATAATTACTATCGTATTTCCTTTGCCTTCTTTCCTTAGGTGAAGTCTAGGATCGTCCTTCAGTTTATGGTGTGACTTAAGACTTTGAAGACAGTTGTGATGTAGTGAGCACGACTCAGACCTCTACAACACAACTAACACACAGAGTACCCTGGTTATCACAGTTGTATGTGTGTTGTGTGTGTGTTGTGTAGTGTTTTGTTCTGTTTAGTGTGTAGTGTGTGTGTTGTGTAGTGATATGTAGAGTTGTGTAGTGTATAGTGTTTGTAGTGTTGTGTAATGTAATGTTGTGTAATGTTGTACAGTGTTTAGTGATATGTACTGTTGTGTAGTGAAATGTAGAGTTGTGTGTAGTGTTTGTAGTGTTGTACAGTGTTGTGTAGTGATATGTAGAGTTGTGTAGTGTTTGTAGTGTTGTTTAATGTAATGTTGTGTAATGTTGTACAGTGTTTAGTGATATGTACTGTTGTGTAGTGAAATGTAGTGTTGTGTAGTGTTGTGTGTAGTGTTTGTAGTGTTGTGCAGTGTAGTGTTGTGTAGTGTATTGTTTATTGTTGTGTAGTGTTGGTTAGTGTTGTGTAGTTTCGTGTAATACTGTCTTGTGTAGTTTTGTGTTGTGTTGTGTTGTGTTGTGTAGTGTTGTGTTGTGTTGTGTAGTGTGTGGTGTTGTGTTGGGTAAATAAGGTTGTGGATGTCCTCTCCCCTCCATCCCTCCCTTCTTCTCCCCCACCCTCTTCTCCCCCTTCCTCTCCCCCACCCTCTTCTCCCCTTCCCTCTCCCCCACCCTCTTCTCCCTCTCCCCTCTCCCCCACCCTCTTCTCCCTCTCCCCTCTCTTCCCCTCTCCAACAAGCACAGAATACCTCCAGACAAGGCAGAGGCGTGACCTCCCTTGTGTTGTGTGTTAATGACCTGGCCAGTGTAGTGCTGGTTGTTAGTGCTGGTTATTAGTGCTGCTTGTTATTGTTGGTTGTGAGTGCTGGTTGTTAGTGCTGGTTGTTATTATTGGTTGTGAGTGCTGGTTGTTATTGTTGGTTGTGAGTGCTGGTTGTGAGTGCTGGTTAGTGCTGGTTATTATTGGTTGTGAGTGCTGGTTGTTATTGTTGGTTGTGAGTGCTGGTTGTGAGTGCTGGTTAGTGCTGGTTATTATTGGTTGTGAGTGCTGGTTGTGAGTGCTGGTTAGTGCTGGTTATTATTGGTTGTGAGTGCTGGTTGTTATTGTTGGTTGTGAGTGCTGGTTGTTAGTGCTGGTTATTAGTGCTGGTTGTTATTGTTGGTTGTGAATGCTGGTTGTGAGTGCTGGTTGTTAGTGCTGGTTATTAGTGCTGGTTGTTATTGTTGGTTGTTATTGTTGGTTGTGAGTGCTGGTTGTTAGTGCTGGTTATTAGTGCTGGTTGTTATTGTTGGTTGTGAGTGCTGGTTGTGAGTGCTGGTTGTGAGTGCTGGTTGTTAGTGCTGGTTATTAGTGCTGGTTGTTATTGTTGGTTGTGAGTGCTGGTTGTGAGAGCTGGTTGTTAGTGCTGGTTATTAGTGCTGGTTGATATTGTTGGCTGTGAGTGCTGGTTGTGAGTGCTGGTTGTTAGTGCTGGTTATTATTGGTTGTGAGTGCTGGTTGTGAGTGCTGGTTATTAGTGCTGGTTGTTATTGTTGGTTGTGAGTGCTGGTTGTTAGTGCTGGTTGTTAGTGCTGGTTGTTATTGTTGGTTGTTAGTGCTGGTTGTTAGTGCTGGTTGTTATTGTTGGTTGTGAGTGCTGGTTGTTAGTGCTGGTTGTTAATGGTGGTTGGTAGTGCTGGTTGTTTGTGCTGATTGTTAGTGCTGGTTGTTAGTGCTGGTTGTAATTGTTGGTTAATGCTGGTTGTTAGTGTTGGTTGTAATTGTTGGTTATTGCTGGTTGTAATTGTTGGTTAGTGCTGGTTGTTATTGCTGCTTGTTATTGTTGGTTGTTATTGTTGGTTGTTAGTGTTGGTTGTTAGTGCCGGTTGTTAGTGCTGATTGTTAGTGCTGGTTGTTAGTGTTGGTTGTTAGTGCTGGTTGTTATTGTTGGTTAGTGTTGGTTGTTAGTGCTGGTTGTTAGTGCTGGTTATTAGTGCTGATTGTTAATGCCGATTGTTAGTGCTGGATGTTAGTGTTGGTTGTTAGTGCTGGTTGTAATTGTTGGTTGTTAGTGCTGGTTGTTATTGTTGGTTGTTAGTGCTGGTTATTATTGTTGGTTAGTGTTGGTTGTTAGTGCTGGTTGTTAGTGTTGGTTGTTAGTGTTGTTAGTGCTGATTGTTATTGTTTGTTAGTGTTGGTTGTTATTGTTGGTTAGTGTTGGTTGTTAGTGTTAGTTGTTAGTGCTGGTTGTTAGGACTGGTTATTGTTGGTTATTGTTGGTTGTTAGTGTTGGTTATTGTTGGTTGTTATTGTTTGTTGTTATTGTTGGTTGTTATTGTTGGTTGTTATTGTTGGTTGTTATTGTTGGTTGTTATTGTTGGTTGTTAGTGTTGGTTGTTAGTGCTGGTTGTTATTGTTGGTTAGTGTTGGTTGTTATTGTTGGTTGTTATTGTTGGTTGTTATTGTTGGTTGTTATTGTTGGTTGTTATTGTTGGTTGTTATTGTTGGTTGTTATTGTTGGTTGTTATTGTTGGTTATTGTTGGTTGTTATTGTTGGTTGTTAGTGTTGGTTGTTAGTGTTGGTTGTTAGTGTTGGTTGTTATTGTTGGTTGTTATTGTTGGTTGTTATTGTTGGTTGTTAGTGTTGGTTGTTATTGTTGGTTATTGTTGGTTGTTATTGTTGGTTGTTATTGTTGGTTGTTAGTGTTGGTTGTTATTGTTGGTTGTTGGTTGTTAGTGTTGGTTGTTAGTGTTGGTTGTTAGTGTTGGTTATTGTTGGTTGTTAGTGTTGGTTGTTAGTGCTGGTTGTTATTGTTGGTTATTGTTGGTTGTTAGTGTTGGTTGTTATTGGTTATTGTTACTGCTGGTTAGTGCTTATTGTTGGTTGTTAGTGCTGGTTGTTAGTGCTGGTTGTTATTGTTAGTGCTGGTTGTTATTGTTAGTGCTGGTTGTTTTTGTTAGTGCTGGTTGTTATTGTTAGTGCTGGTTGTTATTGTTAGTGCTGGTTGTTATTGTTGGTTATTATTAGTGCTGGTTGTTAGTGCTGGTTGTTATTGTTAGTGCTGGTTGTTATTGTTGGTTATTATTAGTGCTGGTTGTTAGTGCTGGTTGTTATTGTTAGTGCTGGTTGTTATTGTTGGTTATTATTAGTGCTGGCTGTTAGTGCTGGTTGTTATTGTTGGTTGTTATTGTTGGTTGTTATTGTTGGTTGTTATTGTTAGTGCTGGTTAGTGCTTATTATTGTTGGTTGTTAGTGTTTAGTGCTGGTTGTTATTGTTGGTTGTTATTGTTGGTT
>NC_091384.1:8161887-8171887 GCF_038502225.1 Cherax quadricarinatus | reverse complement strand
GTGTGTGTTTTGTGTGTTGTGTGTGTGTTGTGTTTGTGTGTGTTTTGTTGTGTTGTGTTGTGTGTGTTTTGTGTGTTGCGTAACTGTTGTGTGTGTGTTGTGTGTGTGTTGTGTATGTGTGTTGTGTGTGTGTATGTGTGTGCTGTGTGTGTGTGTGTGTGTGTGTGTGTGCTGTGTGTGTGTTTGTGTGTGTGGTGTGTATGTGTGTGTGTGGGGGTGTTGTGTTGTGTGTGTTGTGTGTGTGTTGTATGTGTGTTGTGTGTTGTGTGTGTGTGTGTGTGTGTGTGTGTGTGTGTTGTCTGTGTGTGTATATGTGTATGTTTTGTGTGTGGTGTGTGTTGTGTGTTTGTGCGTGTGTGCGTGTTGTGTGTTTGTGTGTGTTTTGTGTGTGTGTGTGTGGTTGTGTGTGTGAGGTTGTGTGTGTGTGTGTGTGTGGTGTGTGTGGTGTGTGTGTGTGTGTGTGTGTGCGTGTGTGTGTGTGTGTGTGTGTGTGTGTGTGTGTGTGTGTGTGTGTGTGTGTGTGTGTGTGTGTGTGTGTGTACTGGAGACAGAGTTGGCAACAGAGCCAGACATCACAGCTGACTAAACAGACATAAACAACTCTCTCTCTCTCTGACACTCTTACTCTCTCTAGCACTCTTACTCTCTCTGACACTCTTAATCTGTCTGACACTCTTACTCTAACACTCTTACTCTCTCTAGCACTCTTACTCTCTCTAACACTCTTACTCTAACACTCTTACTCTCTCTGACACTCTTACTCTCTCTAACACTCTTACTCTCTCTAACACTCTTACTCTCTCTAACACTCTTACTCTCTCTAACACTCTTACTCTCTCTAACACTCTTACTCTACAACAACAACAGCAGCAGCATCTACAACAACAACAGCAGCAGCATCTACAACAACAACAGCAGCAGCATCTACAACAACAACAGCAGCAGCATCTACAACAACAGCAGCAGCAGCATCTACAACAACAACAGCAGCAGCATCTACAACAACAACAGCAGCAGCATCTACAACAACAGCAGCAGCAGCATCTACAACAACAGCAGCAGCATCTACAACAACAACAGCAGCAGCGTCTACAACAACAGCAGCAGCAGCGTCTACAACAACAGCAGCAGCAGCATCTACAACAACAGCAGCAGCAGCATCTACAACAACAGCAGCAGCAGCATCTACAACAACAGCAGCAGCATCTACAACAACAACAGCAGCAGCATCTACAAAACAACAGCAGCAGCATCTACAACAACAGCAGCAGCAGCATCTACAACAACAACAGCAGCAGCATCTACAAAACAACAGCAGCAGCATCTACAACAACAGCAGCAGAATCTACAACAACAGCAGCAGCAGCATCTACAACAACAGCAGCAGCAGCATCTACAACAACAGCAGCAGCATCTACAACAACAGCAGCAGCATCTACAACAACAGCAGCAGCATCTACAACAACAGCAGCAGCATCTACAACAACAACAGCAGCAGCATCTACAACAACAACAGCAGCATCTACAACAACAACAGCAGCAGCATCTACAACAACAACAGCAGCATCTACAACAACAGCAGCAGCAGCATCTACAACAACAACAGCAGCATCTACAACAACAGCAGCAGCAGCATCTACAACAACAGCAGCAGCATCTACAACAGCAGCAGCAGCAGCATCTACAACAGCAGCAGCAGCATCTACAACAACAGCAGCAGCATCTACAACAACAGCAGCAGCAGCATCTACAACAACAGCAGCAGCATCTACAACAACAGCAGCAGCAGCATCTACAACAACAGCTGCATCTACAACAGCAGCAGCATCTACAACAAGAGCAGCAGCATCTACAACAACAGCAGCAGTAGCATCTACAACAGCAGTAGCAGCATCCACAACATCAACAGCAGCAGCATCTACAACAACAGCAGCAGCATCTACAACAACAGCAGCAGCATCTACAACAACAGCAGCAGCATCTACAACAGCAGCAGCATCTACAACAACAGCGGAAGCATCTACAACAGCAGCAGCATCTACAACAGCAGCAGCATCTACAACAACAGCAGCAGCAGCATCTACAACAACAGCTGCATCTACAACAGCAGCAGCATCTACAACAAGAGCAGCAGCATCTACAACAACAGCAGCAGTAGCATCTACAACAGCAGTAGCAGCATCCACAACATCAACAGCAGCAGCATCTACAACAACAGCAGCAGCATCTACAACAACAGCGGAAGCATCTACAACAACAGCAGCAGCATCTACAACAGCAGCAGCATCTACAACAGCAGCAGCATCTACAACAGCAGCAGCATCTACAACAACAACAGCAGCAGCATCTACAACAACAGCAGCAGCAGCATCTACAGCATCAACAGCAGCAGCATATAGAACAGCAGCAGCAGCAGCATCTACAACAGCAGCAGCAGCATCTACATCAACAACAGCAGCAGCAGCATCTACAGCATCAACAGCAGCATATACAATAGCAGCAGCAGCTTCATATACAACAACAGCAGCAGCAGCATATACAACAACAACAGCAGCTGCATCTACAACAGCAGCTGCATCTACAACATCAGCAGCAGCATATACAACAGCTGCAGCATCTACAACATCAACAACAGCAGCATCTACAACAACAGCAGCAGCAGCATCTACAACAACAGCAGTAGCATCTACAACAACAGCAGCAGCAGCATCTACAACAACAGCAGCAGCATCTACAACAACAGCAGCAGCAGCATCTACAACAACAACAGCAGCAGCATCTACAACAACAGCAGCAGCAGCATCTACAACAACAGCAGCCGCATCTACAACAACAACAGAAGCAGCATCTACAACAACAGCAGCAGCATCTACAACAGCAGCAGCAGCAGCATCTACAACAACAACAACATCTACAACATCAACAGCAGCAACATCTACAACATCAACAGCAGCAGCATCTACAAGAACAGCAGCAGCATCTACAAGAACAGCAGCAGCTTCTACAACAACAGCAGCAGCATCTACAACAACAGCTGCAGCATCTAGAACAGCAGAAGCATCTACAACAACAACAGCAGCAGCATCTACAACAACAGCAGTAGCATCTACAACAACAGCAGCAGCATCTACAACAACAGCAGCATCTACAACAACAGCAGGAGCCGCATCTACAACAACAACAGCAGCAGCATCTACAACAGCAGCAGCATCTACAACAACAACAGCAGCAGCATCTACAACAACAGCAGCAGCATCTACATCAACAGCAGCATCCACAACAACAGCAGCATCTACAACAACAACAGCAGCAGCATCTACAACAGCAGCAGCATCTACAACATCAACAGCAGCAGCAGCATCTACAACAACAGCAGCATATACAACAGCAGCAGCATCTACAACAACAACAGCAGCATCTACAACAACAACAGCAGCAGCATCTACAACATCAACAGCAGCATCTACTACAACAACAGCAGCAGCATCTACAACAACAACAGCAGCATCTACAACAACAGCGGCAGCATCTACAACAACAGCAGCAGCAGCATCTACAACAACAGCAGCAGCATCTACAACAACAGCAGCATATACAACAGCAGCAGCATCTACAACAACAACAGCAGCATCTACAACAACAACAGCAGCAGCATCTACAACATCAACAGCAGCATCTACTACAACAACAGCAGCAGCATCTACAACAACAACAGCAGCATCTACAACAACAGCGGCAGCATCTACAACAACAGCAGCAGCAGCATCTACAACAACAGCGGCAGCATCTACAACAACAGCAGCAGCAGCATCTACAACAACAGCGGCAGCATCTACAACAACAGCAGCAGCAGCATCTACAACAACAGCAGCAGCATCTACAACAACAGCAGCAGCAGCAGCATCTACAACAACAGCAACAACAGCATCTACAACAGCAGCAGCAGCATATACAACAGCAGCAGCTGCATATACAACAACAGCAGCAGCATCTACAACAACAGCAGCAGCATCTACATCAACAGCAGCAGCATCTACAACAACAGAAGCAGCATCTTCAACAACAGCAGCAGCATCTACAACAACAACAGCAGCAGCATCTACAACAGCAACTACAACAGCAGCAACTACAACAACAGCAGCATCTGCAACAACAAAAGCAGCAGCATCTACAACAACAGCAGCAGCGTCTACAACAACAACAGCAGCAGCATCTGCAACAACAGCAGCAGCAGCCGCATCTACAGCATCAACAACAACAGCAGCATCTGCAACAACAACAGCAGCAGCATCTACAACAACAGCAGCATCTACAACAACAGCAGCAGCATCTACAACAACAGCTGCAGCATCTATAACATCAACAGCAGCAGCATCTACAACATCAACAGCAGCAGCATCTACAAGAACAGCAGCAGCAGCATCTACAACATCAACAATAGCAGCATCTACAGCAACAGCGGCAGCATCTACAACAACAGCGGCAGCATATACAACAAGAGCAGCAGCATCTACAACAACAGCAGCATCTACAACAACAGTAGCAGCATCTAAAACAACAGCAGCAGCAGCATCTACAACAACAACAGCAGCAGCATCTACAACAACAACAGCAGCAGCATCTACAACAACAGCGGCAGCATCTAAAACAGCAGCAGCAGCATCTACAACAACAGCAGCAGCATCTACAACAACAACAGCAGCAGCATCTACAACAACAACAGCAGCAGCATCTACAACAACAACAGCAGCAGCATCTACAACAACAACAGCAACAGCATCTACAACAACAGCAGCATCTACAACAACAGCAGCAGCATCTACAGCAACAGCAGCAGCAGCATCTACAACAGCAGCAGCAGCAGCATCTACAACAACAGCAGCATCTACAACAACAGCAGCATCTACAACAACAGCAGCATCTACAACAACAGCAGCAGCAGCATCTACATCAACAGCATCTACAACAGCAGCAGCATCTACAACAACAACAGTAGCAGCACTACGACAACAGCAGCAGCATCTACAACAACAGCGGCAACAAGGACAGTACGAGCAACAACAGTAGCAGCAGTAACAGCAGCAGCAACAAAAGCAATAGTAACAGCAACTACAACAGCAACAGCAGTAGCAACAACAGTAACAGCAACAAGGGCAGCAACAGCAGCTGCAGCAGGAACAGCAACAACAACAGGAGCAGCAGCAACAGCAATAGCAACCGTATCAGCAACAGCAGCAGCAACAGTAACAGTAACAACAGGAGCAGCAACAGTAATAGCAACAGCAGCAACAGTAACAGTAACAACAGCAGCAGCAACAGTAATAGCAACAACAGCAGCAGTAACAACAACAGCATCAGTAACAGTAACAACAGCAGCAACAGTAACAGCAACAGTAACAGCAACAACAGCAGCAACAACAGTAATAGCAACAACAGCAGCAGTAACAGTAACAACAACAGCAGCAGCACCAGTAGCAGCACCAGCAGCAAAAGTAACAGCAGCAGTAACAGGAACATCAACAACAGTAACAGAAATAATAGTAACAGCAAAAGCAGCACCAGCAGAAATAGTAACAGCAGCATTAACAGCAACAACAGCAGCAACAACAGTAACAGCAGCAACAGTAATCTATGTATAGAGAGTGAGAGAGCACATTCCCTCACTGTGAGATAGCTCACTCCTCTCTATAATTACCCTCAGCTTGACTAAGCTTTCATGCTGCTGCTCAAGATACAGCTCAAGCTGCAGCTCAAGCTGCTGCTCAAGCTGCTGCTCAAGCTGCTGCTCAAGCTGCTGCTCAAGCTTCCATTCGCACGAAGTTTCACTCTTTATAGAGCTAAAGCTTTATACTGAGTGAAACACTGTGGCGAAGTTACTTACACTGTGATGAAGTTACTTACACTGTGGTGAAGTTACTTACACTGTGGTGAAGTTACTTACACTGTGGTGAAGTTACTTACACTGTGATGAAGTTACTTACACTGTGATGAAGTTACTTACACTGTGATGAAGTTACTTACACTGTGATGAAGTTACTTACACTGTGACGAAGTTACTTACACTGTGATGAAGTTACTTACACTGTGGTGAAGTTACTTACACTGTGGTGAAGTTACTTACACTGTGGTGAAGTTACTTACACTGTGATGAAGTTACTTACACTGTGGTGAAGTTACTTACACTGTGGTGAAGTTACTTACACTGTGGTGAAGTTACTTACACTGTGGTGAAGTTACTTACACTGTGATGAAGTTACTTACACTGTGGTGAAGTTACTTACACTGTGGTGAAGTTACTTACACTGTGGTGAAGTTACTTACACTGTGATGAAGTTACACTGTGATGAAGTTACTTACACTGTGATGAAGTTACTTACACTGTGGCGAAGTTACTTACACTGTGATGAAGTTACTTACACTGTGACGAAGTTACTTACACTGTGACGAAGTTACTTACACTGTGATGAAGTTACTTACACTGTGATGAAGTTACTTACACTGTGATGAAGTTACTTACACTGTGATGAAGTTACTTACACTGTGGTGAAGTTACTTACACTGTGATGAAGTTACTTACACTGTGATGAAGTTACTTACACTGTGATGAAGTTACTTACACTGTGGCGAAGTTACTTACACTGTGAAGTTACTTACACTGTGATGAAGTTACTTACACTGTGATGAAGTTACTTACACTGTGGTGAAGTTACTTACACTGTGATGAAGTTACTTACACTGTGATGAAGTTACTTACACTGTGGCGAAGTTACTTACACTGTGAAGTTACTTACACTGTGACGAAGTTACTTACACTGTGATGAAGTTACACTGTGATGAAGTTACTTACACTGTGATGAAGTTACTTACACTGTGATGAAGTTACTTACACTGTGGTGAAGTTACTTACACTGTGATGAAGTTACTTACACTGTGGCGAAGTTACTTACACTGTGGCGAAGTTACTTACACTGTGGTGAAGTTACTTACACTGTGATGAAGTTACTTACACTGTGATGAAGTTACTTACACTGTGGCGAAGTTACTTACACTGTGAAGTTACTTACACTGTGGCGAAGTTACTTACACTGTGAAGTTACTTACACTGTGATGAAGTTACACTGTGATGAAGTTACTTACACTGTGATGAAGTTACTTACACTGTGATGAAGTTACTTACACTGTGATGAAGTTACTTACACTGTGATGAAGTTACTTACACTGATGAAGTTACACTGTGGCGAAGTTACTTACACTGTGATGAAGTTACTTACACTGTGATGAAGTTACTTACACTGTGATGAAGTTACTTACACTGTGATGAAGTTACACTGTGATGAAGTTACTTACACTGTGATGAAGTTACTTACACTGTGGTGAAGTTACTTACACTGTGATGAAGTTACTTACACTGTGGTGAAGTTGCTTACACTGTGGTAAGTTACTTACACTGTGATGAAGTTACTTACACTGTGGTGAAGTTGCTTACACTGTGGTAAGTTACTTACACTGTGATGAAGTTACTTACACTGGTAAGTTACTTACACTGTGGTGAAGTTACTTACACTGTGGTGAAGTTACTTACACTGTGATGAAGTTATTTACACTGTGATGAAGTTACACTGTGGTGAAGTTACTTACACTGTGGTAAGTTACACTGTGGCGAAGTTACTTACACTGTGATGAAGTTACTTACACTGTGGTAAGTTACTTACACTGTGGTGAAGTTACACTGTGATGAAGTTACTTACACTGTGGTGAAGTTACTTACACTGTGGTGAAGTTGCTTACACTGTGGTAAGTTACTTACACTGTGGTAAGTTACTTACACTGTGATGAAGTTACTTACACTGGTAAGTTACTTACACTGTGGTGAAGTTACTTACACTGTGGTGAAGTTACTTACACTGTGATGAAGTTACTTACACTGTGATGAAGTTACACTGTGGTGAAGTTACTTACACTGTGGTAAGTTACACTGTGGCGAAGTTACTTACACTGTGATGAAGTTACTTACACTGTGGTAAGTTACTTACACTGTGGTGAAGTTACACTGTGATGAAGTTACTTACACTGTGGTGAAGTTACACTGTGGTAAGTTACTTACACTGTGGTAAGTTACTTACACTGTGGTAAGTTACTTACACTGTGGTGAAGTTACACTGTGATGAAGTTACTTAAACTGTGATGAAGTTACACTGTGGTGAAGTTACTTACACTGTGATGAAGTTACTTACACTGTGATGAACTTACTTACACTGTGATGAAGTTACTTACACTGTGATGAAGTTACTTACACTGTGGCGAAGTTACTTACACTGTGATGAAGTTACTTACACTGTGATGAAGTTACTTACACTGTGGCGAAGTTACTTACACTGTGATGAAGTTACTTACACTGTGACGAAGTTACTTACACTGTGGTGAAGTTACTTACACTGTGATGAAGTTACTTACACTGTGGTGAAGTTACTTACACTGTGGTGAAGTTACACTGTGGTGAAGTTACTTACACTGTGATGAAGTTACACTGTGGTTAAGTTACACTGTGATGAAGTTACACTGTGATGAAGTTACTTACACTGTGGTGAAGTTACTTACACTGTGGTGAAGTTACTTACACTGTGATGAAGTTACTTACACTGTGGTGAAGTTACTTACACTGTGGTGAAGTTACACTGTGGTGAAGTTACACTGTGGTGAAGTTACTTACACTGTGATGAAGTTACACTGTGGTTAAGTTACTTACACTGTGATGAAGTTACACTGTGATGAAGTTACTTACACTGTGAAGTTACTTACACTGTGGTGAAGTTACTTACACTGTGATGAAGTTACTTGCACTGTGATGAAGTTACTTACACTGTGATGAAGTTACACTGTGAAGTTACTTACACTGTGATGAAGTTACTTACACTGTAATGAAGTTACTTACACTGTAATGAAGTTACTTACACTGTAATGAAGTTACTTACACTCTGATGAAGTTACACTGTGGTGAAGTTACTTACACTGTGGTGAAGTTACTTACACTATGATGAAGTTTCTTACACTGTGATGAAGTTACTTACACTGTGATAAAGTTACACTGTGGTGAAGTTAGTTACACTGTGATGAAGTTACACTGTGATGAAGTTACTTACACTGTGATGAAGTTACTTACACTGTGGTGAAGTTACTTACACTGTGGCGAAGTTACTTACACTGTGATGAAGTTACTTACACTGTGATGAAGTTACTTACACTGTGATGAAGTTACACTGTGATGAAGTTACTTACACTGTGAAGTTACTTACACTGTGATGAAGTTACTTACACTGTGATGAAGTTACACTGTGGTGAAGTTACTTACACTGTGAAGTTACTTACACTGTGATGAAGTTACACTGTGGCGAAGTTGCTTACACTGTGATGAAGTTACTTACACTGTGATGAAGTTACACTGTGATGAAGTTACTTACACTGTGGTGAAGTTACTTACACTGTGATGAAGTTACTTACACTGTGATGAAGTTACTTACACTGTGATGAAGTTACTTACACTGAAATGAAGTTGCTTACACTGTGATGAAGTTACTTACACTGTGATGAAGTTACTTACACTGTGATGAAGTTACTTACACTGTGATGAAGTTACACTTTGGTGAAGTTACTTACACTGTGGTGAAGTTGCTTACACTGTGATGAAGTTACTTACACTGTGATGAAGTTACACTGAAATGAAGTTGCTTACACTGTGATGAAGTTACTTACACTGTGATGAAGTTACTTACACTGTGATGAAGTTACACTGTGGTGAAGTTACTTACACTGTGATGAAGTTACTTACACTGTGATGAAGTTTCACTGTGATGAAGTTACTTACACTGTGGTGAAGTTACTTACACTGTGGTGAAGTTACTTACACTGTGATGAAGTTACTTACACTGTGATGAAGTTACTTACACTGTGGTGAAATTACTTACACTGTGATGAAGTTACTTACACTGTGATGAAGTTACTT
>NC_091384.1:8139387-8159387 GCF_038502225.1 Cherax quadricarinatus | reverse complement strand
CAGCATGAAGCTGTAGACAGAGTATCAGGCAACAACAGACAGCAGGAGGCAACAGCAGACAGTATCAGGCAACAGCGGGCAGCAATAGATAGCAGACAGCACCAGGCAACAACAGACAGGAGGAAGCAGCAGGCAACAGCAGACAGGAGGAAGCATTAGGCAGCAGACAGCATCAGGCAGCATCACACAGCAGAAAACATCAAGCAGTAAACAGGAGGAAGAAGCAGACAGCAGGTGGGAGGTGAGCCAGTTGGTGTCATGCCAGTGTCAGCAGACACTGTCATCTGTCTCAGCTGATCCAACCTCATCTGCTGCTGCTGCTGCTTCTGCCTCACCTGCTGCTGTCTTCTGCTGCTGCTGCCTCCTCCTGCTACATAAGATAAAGGAGCACTGCAGGAGGCCTACTGGCCCATACTAGGCAGGTTCTTCTCAGTCACAAACCCATTAACATAAATATTCACCCTAACCCATTATCAATGTTATCCAAGGAACAAGAGCTTTGATAACCTTGTTAACAAGTCCTACTCAAGTACAACCCTTCTCATTTACAAGTCCCACTCAAATCCAACCCCTCTCACTCATGTATTTATCTAAGCTATATTTGAAGCTATCCAGAGTTTTGGCTTCAATGACCCTACTAGGTAGACTGTTCCACTCATCCACTACTAGGTAGACTGTTCCACTCATCCACTACTAGGTAGACTGTTCCACTCATCCACTACTAGGTAGACTCTTCCACTCATCCACTACTAGGCAGACTGTTCCACTCATCCACTACTAGGTAGACTGTTCCACTCATCCACTACTAGGTAGACTGTTCCACTGATCCACTACTAGGTAGACTGTTCCACTCATCCACTACTAGGTAGACTGTTCCACTCATCCACTACTAGGTAGACTGTTCCACTCATCCACTACTAGGTAGACTGTTCCACTCATCCACTACTAGGTAGACTGTTCCACTCATCCACTACTAGGTAGACTGTTCCTATCATCCACTACTAGGTAGACTGTTCCACTCATCCACTACTAGGTAGACTGTTCCACTCATCCACTACTAGGTGGACTGTTCCACTCATCCACTACTAGGTAGACTGTTCCACTCATCCACTACTAGGCAGACTGTTCCTATCATCCACTACTAGGTAGACTGTTCCATTCATCCACTACTAGGTAGACTGTTCCACTCATTCACTACTAGGTAGACTGTTCCACTCATCCACTATTAGGTAGACTGTTCCACTCATCCACTACTAGGTAGACTGTTCCACTCACCCACTACTAGGTAGACTGTTCCACTCACCCACTACTAGGTAGAATGTTCCACTGATCAACTACCAGGTAGACTGTTCCACTCATCCACTACTAGGTAGACTGTTTCACTCATCCACTACTAGGTGGACTGTTCCACTCTTCCACTATTAGGTAGACTATTCCACTCATCCACTACTAGGTAGACTGTTCCACTCATCCACTACTAGGTAGACTGTTCCACTCATCCACTACTAGGTAGACTGTTCCACTCATCCACTACTAGGTAGACTGTTCCACCCATCCACTACTAGGTAGACTGTTCCACTCATCCACTACTAGGTAGAGTGTACCACTCATCCACTACTAGGTAGACTGTTTCACTCATCCACTACTAGGTGGACTGTTCCACTCTTCCACTATTAGGTAGACTATTCCACTCATCCACTACTAGGTAGACTGTTCCACTCATCCACTACTAGGTAGACTATTCCACTCATCCACTACTAGGTAGACTGTTCCACTCATCCACTACTAGGTAGACTGTTCCACCCATCCACTACTAGGTAGACTGTTCCACTCACCCACTACTAGGTAGAATGTTCCACTCATCCACTACTAGGTAGACTTCCACTCATCCACTACTAGGTAGACTGTTCCAATCATCCACTACTAGATAGACTGTTCCACTCATCCACTACTAGATAGACTGTTCCACTCATCCACTACTAGGTAGACTGTTCCACTCATCCACTACTAGGTAGACTGTTCCACTCAACCACTACTAGGTAGACTGTTCCACTCATCCACTACTAGGTAGACTATTCCACTCATCCACTTCTAGGTAGACTGTTCCACTCATCCACTACTAGGTAGGCTGTTCCACTCATCCACTAATAGGTAGACTGTTCCACTCATCCACTACTAGGTAGACTGTTCCACTCATCCACTACTAGGTAGACTGTTCCACTCACCCACTAATAGGTAGACTGTTCCACTCACCCACTACAAGGTAGACTGTTCCACTCACCCACTACTAGGTAGACTGTTCCCCTGATCAACTACCAGGTAGACTGCTCCAGTCGTCCACTACTAGGTAGACTGTTCCACTTATCCACTACTAGGTAGATGTTCCACTCACCCACTACTAGGTAGACTGTTCCGCTCACCCACTACTAGGTAGACTGTTCCACTCATCCACTACTAGGTAGACTGTTTCACTCATCCACTACTAGGTGGACTGTTCCACTCATCCACTACTAGGTAGGCTGTTCCACTCATCCACTACTATGTAGACTGTTCCACTCATCCACTACTAGGTAGACTGTTCCACTCACTACTAGGCAGACTGTTCCATTCATCCACTACTAGGTAGACTGCTCCACTCATCCATTACTAGGTAGACTGTTCCACTCATCCACTACTAGGTAGACTGTTCCACTTATCCACTACTAGGTTGACTGTTCCGCTCACCCACTACTAGGTAGACTGTTCCACTCATCCACTACTAGGTAGACTGTTCCACTCATCCACTACTAGGTAGACTGTTCCGATGATCCACTACTAGGTAGACTGTTCAACTCATTCACTACTAGGTAGACTGTTCCACTCATCCACTACTAGGTAGACTGCTCCACTCAACCACTACTAGGTAGACTGTTCCACTCATCCACTACTAGGTAGACTGTTCCACTCATCCACTACTAGGTAGACTGTTCCACTCATCCACTACTAGGTAGACTTCCACTCATCCACTACTAGGTATACTGTTCCACTCATCCACTAACAGATACTGTTCCACTCATCCACTACTAGGTAGACTGTTCCACTCATCCACTACTAGGTAGACTGTTCCACTCATCCACTAATAAGTAGACTGTTCCACTCACCCACTACTAGGTAGACTGTTCCACTCATCCACTACTAGGTAGACTGTTCCACTCATCCACTACTAGGTAGACTGTTCCACTCATCCACTACTAGGTAGACTGTTCCACTCATCCACTAATAAGTAGACTGTTCCACTCACCCACTACTAGGTAGACTGTTCCACTCATCCACTACTAGGTAGACTGTTCCACTCATCCACTACTAGGTAGACTGTTCCACTCATCCACTAATAAGTAGACTGTTCCACTCACCCACTACTAGGTAGACTGTTCCACTCATCCACTACTAGGTAGACTGTTCCACTCATCCACTACTAGGTAGACTGTTCCACTCATCCACTAATAAGTAGACTGTTCCACTCACCCACTACTAGGTAGACTGTTCCACTCACCCACTACTAGGTAGACTGTTCCACTGATCAACTACCAGGTAGACTGTTCCACTCATCCCCTAATAGGTAGACTGTTCCACTTATCCACTACTAGGTAGACTATTCCACTCACCCACTACTAGGTAGACTGTTCCGCTCACCCACTACTAGGTAGACTGTTCCTCTGATCCACTACTAGGTGGACTGTTCCACTCATCCCCTACTAGGTAGGCTGTTCCACTCATCCACTACTAGGTAGACTGTTCCATTCATCCACTACTATGTAGACTGTTCCACTCATCCGCTACTAGACTGTTCCACTCACCCACTACTAGGTAGTGGGTGAGTGGCATACTGTTCCACTCACCCACTACTAGGTAGTGGGTGAGTGGCATACTGTTCCACTCACCCACTACTAGATAGAATGTTCCACTGATCAACTACCAGGTAGACTGTTCCACTCCTCCACTACTAGGTAGACTGTTCCACTCATCCACTACCAGGTAGACCGTTCCACTCATCCACTACTAGGTAGACTGTTCCACTCATCCACTACTAGGTAGACTGTTCCACTCATCCACTTCTAGGTAGACTGTTCCACTCATCCATTACTAGGTAGACTGTTCCACTCATCCATTACTAGGTAGACTGTTCCACTCATCCACTACTAGGTAGACTATTCCACTCATCCACTACTAGGTAGACCGTTCCACTCATCCACTAATATGTAGACTGTTCCACTCATCCACTACTAGGTAGACTGTTCCACTCATCCACTACTAGGTAGACTGTTCCACTCATCCACTAGGTAGACTGTTCCACTCATCCATTACTAGGTAGACTGTTCCACTCACCCACTGCTAGGTAGACTGTTCCACTGATCAACTACCAGGTAGACTGTTCCACTCATCCACTACTAGGTAGACTGTTCCACTTATCCACTACTAGGTAGACTGTTCCACTCACCCACTACTAGGTAGACTGTTCCGCTCACCCACTACTAGGTAGACTGTTCCACTGATCCACTACTAGGTAGACTGTTCCATTCATCCACTACTAGGTAGACTGTTCCACTCATCCACTACTAGGTAGACTTCCACTGATCCACTACTAGGTAGACTGTTCCACTGATCCACTTCTAGGTAGACTGTTTCACTCATCCACTACTGGGTGGACTGTTCCACTCATCCACTACTAGGTAGGCTGTTCCACTCATCCACTACTAGGTAGACTGTTCCACTCACCCACTACTAGGTAGACTGTTCCATTCATCCACTACTAGGTAGACTTCCGCTCATTCACTACTAGGTAGACTGTTCCACTCATCCACTACTAGGTAGACTGTTCCACTCATCCACTACTAGGTAGACTGTTCCACTCATCCACTACTAGGTAGACTGTTCCACTCATCCACTACTAGGTAGACTGTTCCACTCATCCAGTACTAGGTTGACTGTTCCACTCATCCACTACTAGGTAGACTGTTCCACTCATCCATTACTAGATAGACTGTTCCACTCATCCACTACTAGGTAGACTGTTTCCCTCATCTACTACTAGGTAGACTTCCACTCATCCACTACTAGGTAGACTGTTCCACTCATCCACTACTAGGTAGACTGTTCCACTCATCCAGTACTAGGTAGACTGTTCCACTCATCCACTACTAGGTAGACTGTTCCACTCATCCATTACTAGATAGACTGTTCCACTCATCCACTACTAGGTAGACTGTTCCACTCATCCACTACTAGGTAGACTGTTCCCCTCATCTACTACTAGGTAGACTTCCACTCATCCACTACTAGGTAGACTGTTCCACTCATCCACTACTAGATAGACTGTTCCACTCATCCACTACTAGGTAGACTGTTCCACTCATCCACTACTAGGTAGACTGTTCCCCTCATCCACTACTAGGTAGACTGTTCCACTCATCCACTACTAGGTAGACTGTTCCACTCATCCACTACTAGTTAGACTGTTCCACTCATCCACTACTAGGTAGACTGTTCCACTCATCCACTACTAGGTAGACTGTTCCACTCATCCACTACTAGGTAGACTGTTCCACTCATCCACTACTAGGTAGACTGTTCCACTCATCCACTACTAGGTAGACTGTTCCCCTCATCCACTACTAGGTAGACTGTTCCCCTCATCCACTACTAGGTAGACTGTTCCACTCATCCACTACTAGGTAGACTGTTCCACTCATCCACTAACAGATACTGTTCCACTCATCCACTACTAGGTAGACTGTTCCACTCATCCACTACTAGGTAGACTGTTCCACTCATCCACTACTAGGTAGACTGTTCCACTCATCCACTAACAGATACTGTTCCACTCATCCACTACTAGGTAGACTGTTCCACTCATCCACTACTAGGTAGACTGTTCCACTCATCCACTACTAGGTAGACTGTTCCACTCATCCACTAACAGATACTGTTCCACTCATCGACTACTAGGTAGACTGTTCCACTCATCCACTACTAGGTAGACTGTTCCACTCATCCACTACTAGGTAGACTGTTCCACTCATCCACTAACAGATACTGTTCCACTCATCCACTACTAGGTAGACTGTTCCACTCATCCACTACTAGGTAGACTGTTCCACTCATCCACTACTAGGTAGACTGTTCCACTCATCCACTACTAGGTAGACTGTTCCACTCATCCACTACTAGGTAGACTGTTCCACTCATCCACTACTAGTTAGACTGTTCCACTCATCCACTACTAGGTAGACTGTTCCACTCATCCACTACTAGGTAGACTGTTCCACTCATCCACTACTAGGTAGACTGTTCCACTCATCCACTACTAGGTAGACTGTTCCACTCATCCACTACTAGGTAGGCTGTTCCACTCATCCACTACTAGGTAGACTGTTCCACTCATCCACTACTAGGTAGATTGTTCCACTCATCCATTACTCTATTTCCAAACCAATACTTCCCTATATCATTTCTAAATCTAAATTTGAATCCATTATTTCAAGTTCTTTCTTGGAGGGATATGATCAGGACGTTATTTATATCTCCTTTGTTAATACCCATCTTGCACTTATACACTTCAGTCATGTCTTTGTTAACACCCATCTTGCACTTATACACTTCAGTCATGTCTTTGTTAATACCCATCTTGCACTTATACACTTCAGTCATGTCTTTGTTAATACCCATCTTGCACTTATACACTTCAGTCATGTCTTTGTTAATACCCATCTTGCACTTATACACTTCAGTCATGTCTTTGTTAATACCCATCTTCCACTTATACACTTCAGTCATGTCTTTGTTAACACCCATCTTGCACTTATACACTTCAGTCATGTCTTTGTTAACACCCATCTTGCACTTATACACTTCAGTCATGTCTTTCATCATTCTTCGACTTACTAGGTAATATAGTTTAAGTAATTCCAGTCATTCTTGGTATGGAATATTTCTTACGGTATGTATTATTATTGTTATTCTTCTCTGAATGTTCTCTAACGAATTTATATCCATTCTATAATATGGCGACCAGAACTGAGACCTTACTAATGGTGTGTGGAGCTGTAGTTTAACATCTGGACTCCTGTTACTTATACTTCTTGATATAAATCCCGGTAATGTTTACTTTATTAAGTACGCTTAGGCACTTCTGTCTTGGCTTCAGGTTCCTGCTTACCATAACTCCTAAGTCTTTTTCGCATTCTATATGTCCAGATTCTATATTATTTTATTTATAAGTGCTAGAGTTATTTACATTACCGAGCTTCAGGACTTGACATTTATCTACACTGAAGTGCATTTGCCACTTTTCTGACCACAAACTGAGTTTGTCTAAATCCTCCTCAAGTTCAGTGACATTATCCTCTGAATTAATTATCCTCTCTATTTTCGTGTCATCAGCGAAGTTGCTAATTTCACTAGCAATTCCCCTGTCAAGGTCATTAATATATATATGAAAAACAATAGACCTAAAACTGATCCTTGTGGAACACCAATTGTTACAGATACCCACTTAAATTTTACCCCATTTATGCCCACACTGCTTACTATTGGCCAGCCATGACTCGATCTATGACAGAATTTTTCCTTCAATACCAAGAGCTGCCATTTTAAGTCTTCTGGGTGGGTACTCTTATCAAAAGTTTGGCTAAAATCCAAATATCATTTTGTTTATCACGATCAACTGCCTGAAATTCTTTACTGAAGAAAGTTAATTATTCAGGCAGGAAAGATCCCTCGTGAATCCATGCTGAGTATCATAGACCAAATTATGCTTATCAAGATGGCTTCTTATAATATCAGCTATAATTGACTCTAGTAATTTACCTACAATTGAGGTCAGACTTACTGGGCGGTAATTTGACGATAATGACTTATCTCCTACTTTAAAAATAGGAATTACATTATCCATCTTCCACATATCAGACACTACACCTGTTTGAAGAGATATATTAATAATATTAATTAATGGTTCACAAAGTTCCATTTTACACTCCTTAAGAACACTTGAAAAAAGTTCATCAGTCTTGGGGATTTATTTTGCTTCAGTCTACTTGTTTAATAACCATATCACTATTGACTGTGATATTACATAATTTATCTTCTTCAGGCTCACTAAATAAATTAATTACTGGGATATTGTTTGTGTCTTCCTGTGTGAAACTGAGAGGAAATAAATTATTAAAATATTCAGCATATTTCATTCTCTTTGTCAGTAAGATGTCCAGAGTTACTTTTAAGGGGACCTACTTTTTCTCTAACTTTTCTTCTATATACCTGGAAAAAAACTTTTGAGTTAGTTTTCGAATCTCTAGCAACTTTAATTTCATAGTCCCGTGTAGTTTATCTTATCCGTCTTTTAACTTCCCTCTTAATGTGGATATATTGATTCATAAGATGACTATCACCTCGTTTGATAGGCCTAAAAATTCCTTTCTTCTGCCCTGAAAGATATTTGAGCTTATTCACCCATTTTGGATCACTTCTATTCGATCTCATTTCTTTAAACGGAATAAAGGATCTTTGAGCAGCATGTATAGTGTTTAGAAAACTGGCATATTGATAATTCTCTTCGATGCCAAAGTCCACAGATGAGAGGTGTTCTCTAAGCCCATTGTAATCTGCTAAGATAAAATCTGGGACTTTCTGAGTTATCCCTACTATCGTACTTCTGTTTAGTGCTAAAGATATATTTGTGGTCGCTCGTACCTAGCTCCTCTGTAATTTCTAGATTATTAACAAGGGTATCCTTGTTTGCTAGAACCAAGTCAAGTTCTGTAAGAAACTGCTTTTAAAAACAATCCAGAATTACCTCTAAAGAAGTCGTTAGACTCTAAATTCCAAGTCAATGAATTCCAATTTGGAGTTAGAGTCCCTTGTGTTATTGAATGCGACAACTACTAAGTGAAGATATCACCAGAGAATAGGTCACCTTATTGATCCCCCTCTGGTATCTAGCCTGTTTCTGGGTTTGTAGTTTGTCAGGGTATATTCTAGTCCAGTTATCCCATAAAGTTGTGGGGCTTGTCGGTAGCACTTTTGGATTGCAAATATATGAATATAAACCAACCAAATAAAAGTTGAGATCTTTAATAAGAAAGGTGTCCGGGTGGTTATATTAAATATTTAAGGAGAGAAGGTCCTGCACAGGTCTTGGAGTATAAATTAGTATACTTATATATCTTAGTTATTCTATACATAATCATATGGTACAATGGGCACACTTGACAAGATATTGTACTATTTAAGATGTACTGTCTGATGCGTTGCTGTGTTGAGATGTGCTCTTAGGTACAAGAGTAATGGTGTGTAAGTTGTCAGTATGTGCTGAGATTGACTCGATTTAGATTAAGAATGTGATTGACAGTGAATCTCTATAGGCTAACTTTTGGACCATCGAGGCAGTCAAACAGCTTGCTTGAACAATATGACAACCCATTTGCCAAACAGCAGTAATGCTGGACACAGTAGTGAACAGCACAGCATCAGGCAAGGAAGCAAGGAATCAAGAACAAGACCCTAATTGAGGCCCTTCAACAGATCCTACACGAAAGGCATAAAACTTCCTTATTACTGAAACTGAGCTCAGTAATTCCAGTTTACTGACTATGACAGTGTGTAGATGCCGAAACAATGTAAGTCGAAAGTTGAACTCGGGACCAAAGATACAGAGTGTGTCTCGTGACACACAACCTCTGAAAACGTCAAATATCACTAAGTCTAAATGATGCTCTGAATTGAGCTGCACAAGTTACGGGAAGTATGTCCTGGCTCGCAAATGGAGACCTGCTCTATCAAAAACAGTCTAAATAACACGAGCTGAGGAGAACAGCATTCTCACAGAACAAGAGATGAGGCGTTACCTCTATGAGGAACAGCAAGAGGGCCAACAGATACAATGTTAAGTGACTTGTACCAGCCTGAGCCTGGCACAAACTGCAAAACAAATGAGCAGGTAGTTGGCAGTGTGCTGGCAGCCAATCAAAACTCTTCACCAATTAACACAATGAGAGGTGTAGTTGTTACATCCTATGTACATAGGCTAATAACATAAGTTAAATATGCTCTAGAGCATATTTTTATTTTAGCTCTTAATAAAAAAAAAAAAACAGCAACACTAGATGACAAAACATTATTGCAGCCTTTTCTGAGGTCACAACCCCTAGATTTACTACGTTATCTTCCCTAGTAGCTTTAACAATTTTCACCCAAAGTAGTCTTTCCTGGTCCCTATTCAAGCTTGGGGGATGGTATATCATGCCTAAAATTAATTTTTCATGCCTCCAAAAATTTTACCCAGTGTTCTTTCAGTCTCTATACCAGCTTTTATGCAGCACTTTAAGTGTTCTGGCACAATATAGTGCCACCCCACCTCCCTCCCCGTTACTTTATCAACATTGAACAGCTTGAAACCCTGAATGTGACATTCAGCAAGCACATCCTGATTCTTCGTAATAAACCACATCTCAGTTATGACAAATACATCATTATTACCAGCACTTGTAACTAATCTCACTTCATCCATCTTGTTTCTAGCACTACCACCATTTGTATATGTATTTAGAAGCCCTCTCTTCTCTTTTATCTCTCTGCTCATTTCTGTTCCTCCACTATCTGTATGGTTGTCCTTATCACCTAGTACCACTGGCTTTCCAACATTCACCAATGACTCTGCTTCATTCTGTCTATAACTGGTATCCTCAAAACTCAAAATATCATTACCCTGATAAGTCATCCTCCTTAATTCTATTGTACCATATTTCATTGCTTTCCTACAATAATCTATGCCTCTATTTCTATTTTAAAGTCCTAACAGCTCCCTCCACTGTACTGGCCAGTGCCTCCACACCAGCCCTAGATAAGTAAACTTATTTCCTGGCATGTGTTATTTCTGCCTAAGAAGAGGTCTCAGTTGTTTAGAAATGGTACTGAAATGTCCTTACTGTTTGTCCAGCAATTAACACCAATTGCCCTGGACAACCATTCATCTCTAACTCCTCTACTTGGTAAAATGCCACATTTTATAGAAAATTTTCCCTTATTCTTAATTATGTCTATTGCTGACCTATAGCTGCTAATGCCTTGCTCCTATGCCAACATAGTTGCCACCCACACTGATATGGATAATAGGATTGCTTTCATTACCTTCCAGGATGTTCAGACAGCTAACAGTATCATGCATCATTCCCGCAGGAAAGCACACCCTCTTCCTCCAATTTCTATCTCTAAGACAAAAAGCCCTATCCATGCACTTAACCTGACTGTCCCCAACTAAAACAATGTTCTTATCTTCACTGGCATTCATCGTGACGTTCTCGATGGTCTTTGTAGGGATGGTCTTCATGGGATGTCTAAGGTTGTCTATTCACAGTCATCTTGGTGTACTTCGTCGTGTCATTCCCAGCAGTCTACTCACGTCTAGTCTACTTCTACAGCAGCCTCCTGGATATTCATTTGTACCTCTCCATCCGTCCTCTTGATCCTCACCTTCGTTCCAGTCTGTCCAGCCACTGTCCAGTTTCCTTAATGTGAGAATTCACAACAGGAGGATTACTGTGAATCCTCTTGTTTTCCTCAGTCAATTGCCGTATCTGTAGCCTGGCCTCCTTCAGTACCTTAAGCTGCTAGAAGATTTGCTACAGCACATTGATGGTTCAGTTTCACAGCTCACAGAGTACGTCTTCACACGAGCAAGAGCACCTCACCACTAAACAAGAGAACCTCACCACTAAACAAGAGAACCTCACCACTGAACAAAGAGCACCTCACCACTGAACAAGGATACCTCACCACTGAACAAGAGCACCTCACCACTGAACAAGGATACCTCACCACTGAACAAGAGCACCTCACCACTGAACAAGGATACCTCACCACTGAACAAGAGCACCTCACCACTGAACAAGGATACCTCACCACTGAACAAGGATACCTCACCGCTGAACAAGGATACCTCACCACTGAACAAGAGCACCTCACCACTGAACAAAGAGCACCTCACCACTGAACAAGAGCACCTCACCACTGAACAAGAGCACCTCACCACTGAACAAGAGCACCTCACCACTGAACAAGAGCACCTCACCACTGAACAAGAGCACCTCACCACTGAACAAGAGCACCTCACCACTGAACAAGAGCACCTCACCACTGAACAAGGATACCTCACCACTGAACAAGAGCACCTCACCACTGAACAAGAGCACCTCACCACTGAACAAGAACACCTCACCACTGAACAAGAGCACCTCACCACTGAACAAGAGCACCTCACCACTGAACAAGGATACCTCACCACTGAACAAGAGCACCTCACCACTGAACAAGAGCACCTCACCACTGAACAAGAGCACCTCACCACTGAACAAAGAGCACCTCACCACTGAACAAGAGCACCTCACCACTGAACAAGAGCACCTCACGACTGAACAAGAGCACCTCACCACTGAACAAGAGCACCTCACCACTGAACAAGAGCACCTCACCACTGAACAAGAGCACCTCACCCCTGAACAAAGAGCACCTCACCACTGAACAAGAGCACCTCACCACTGAACAAAGAGCACGTCACCACTGAACAAGAGCACCTCACCACTGAACAAGAGCACCTCACCACTGAACAAGAACACCTCACCACTGAACAAGAGCACCTCACCCCTGAACAGAGAGCACCTCACCACTGAACAAGAGCACCTCACCCCTGAACAAAGAGCACCTCACCACTGAACAAGAGCACCTCACCACTGAACAAGAGCACCTCACCACTGAACAAAGAGCACCTCACCACTGAACAAGACCACCTCACCACTGAACAAGAGCACCTCACCACTGAACAAGAGCACCTCACCACTGAACAAGAGCACCTCACCCCTGAACAAAGAGCACCTCACCCCTGAACAAAGAGCACCTCACCACTGAACAAGAGCACCTCACCACTGAACAAGAGCACCTCACCCCTGAACAAAGAGCACCTCACCACTGAAAAAGAGCACCTCACCACTGAAAAAGAGCAACTCACCACTGAACAAGAGCACCTTACCTATGCCTCATGCTGCTGCTACTGCTGTCTTCTGCTGCTACTGCTGACTTTGCTGCTACTGCTGACTTCTGCTGCTACTGCTGTCTTCTGCTGCTACTGCTGACTTCTGCTGCTACTGCTGACTTCTGCTGCTACTGCTGTCTTCTGCTGCTACTGCTGTCTTCTGCTGCTACTGCTGACTTCTGCTGCTACTGCTGTCTTCTGCTGCTACTGCTGTCTTCTGCTGCTACTGCTGACTTCTGCTACTACTGCTGTCTTCTGCTGCTTCTGCTGTCTTCTGCTACTACTGCTGTCTTCTGCTGCTACTGCTGTCTTCTGCTACTACTGCTGTCTTCTGCTGCTACTACTGTCTTCTGCTGCTACTGCTGTCTTCTGCTGCTACTGCTGTCTTCTGCTACTACTGCTGTCTTCTGCTGCTACTGCTGTCTTCTGCTGCTACTGCTGTCTTCTGCTGCTACTGCTGTCTTCTGCTGCTACTGCTGTCTTCTGCTGCTACTGCTGTCTTCTGCTGCTACTGCTGTCTTCTGCTGCTACTGCTGACTTCTGCTGCTACTGCTGTCTTCTGCTACTACTGCTGTCTTCTGCTGCTACTGCTGTCTTCTGCTGCTACTGCTGTCTTCTGCTACTACTGCTGTCTTCTGCTGCTACTGTCTTCTGCTGCTACTGTCTTCTGCTGCTACTGCTGACTTCTGCTGCTACTGCTGTCTTCTGCTGCTACTGCTGTCTTCTGCTGCTACTGCTGTCTTCTGCTGCTACTGCTGTCTTCTGCTGCTACTGCTGTCTTCTGCTGCTACTGCTGTCTTCTGCTGCTACTGCTGACTTCTGCTGCTACTGCTGACTTCTGCTGCTACTGCTGACTTCTGCTGCTACTGCTGACTTCTGCTGCTACTGCTGACTTCTGCTGCTACTGCTGACTTCTACTGCTGACTTCTGCTGCTACTGCTGACTTCTGCTGCTACTGCTGACTTCTGCTGCTACTGCTGACTTCTGCTGCTACTGCTGACTTCTGCTGCTACTGCTGACTTCTGCTGCTACTGCTGACTTCTGCTGCTACTGCTGACTTCTGCTGCTACTGCTGACTTCTGCTGCTACTGCTGACTTCTGCTGCTACTGCTGACTTCTGCTGCTACTGCTGACTTTGCTGCTACTGCTGACTTCTGCTGCTACTGCTGACTTCTGCTGCTACTGCTGACTTTGCTGCTACTGCTGACTTCTGCTGCTACTGCTGACTTCTGCTGCTACTGCTGACTTCTGCTGCTACTGCTGACTTCTGCTGCTACTGCTGACTTTGCTGCTACTGCTGACTTCTGCTGCTACTGCTGACTTTGCTGCTACTGCTGACTTCTGCTGCTACTGCTGACTTCTGCTGCTACTGCTGACTTCTGCTGCTACTGCTGACTTCTGCTGCTACTGCTGACTTCTGCTGCTATTGATGTCTTCTGCTGCTACTGCTGACTTTGCTGCTACTGCTGACTTCTGCTGCTACTGCTGACTTCTGCTGCTATTGATGTCTTCTGCTGCTACTGCTGACTTCTGCTGCTACTGCTGACTTCTGCTGCTATTGATGTCTTCTGCTGCTACTGCTGACTTCTGCTGCTATTGATGTCTTCTGCTGCTACTGCTGACTTCTGCTGCTACTGCTGACTTCTGCTATTGATGTCTTCTGCTGCTACTGCTGACTTCTGCTGCTACTGCTGACTTCTGCTGCTACTGCTGACTTCTGCTGCTACTGCTGACTTCTGCTGCTACTGCTGACTTCTGCTGCTACTTCTGACTTCTGCTGCTACTGCTGACTTCTGCTGCTACTGCTGACTTCTGCTGCTATTGATGTCTTCTGCTGCTACTGCTGACTTTGCTGCTACTGCTGACTTCTGCTGCTATTGATGTCTTCTGCTGCTACTGCTGACTTCTGCTGCTACTGCTGACTTCTGCTGCTATTGATGTCTTCTGCTGCTACTGCTGACTTCTGCTGCTATTGATGTCTTCTGCTGCTACTGCTGACTTCTGCTGCTATTGATGTCTTCTGCTGCTACTGCTGACTTCTGCTGCTATTGATGTCTTCTGCTGCTACTGCTGACTTCTGCTGCTACTGCTGACTTCTGCTATTGATGTCTTCTGCTGCTACTGCTGACTTCTGCTACTACTGCTGACTTCTGCTGCTACTGCTGACTTCTGCTGCTACTGCTGACTTTGCTGCTACTGCTGACTTCTGCTGCTACTGCTGACTTTGCTGCTACTGCTGACTTCTGCTGCTACTGCTGACTTCTGCTGCTACTGCTGACTTCTGCTGCTACTGCTGACTTTGCTGCTACTGCTGACTTCTGCTGCTACTGCTGACTTCTGCTGCTACTGCTGACTTCTGCTGCTACTGCTGACTTCTGCTGCTACTGCTGACTTCTGCTGCTACTGCTGACTTTGCTGCTACTGCTGACTTCTGCTGCTACTGCTGACTTCTGCTGCTACTGCTGACTTCTGCTGCTACTGCTGACTTCTGCTGCTATTGATGTCTTCTGCTGCTACTGCTGACTTTGCTGCTACTGCTGACTTCTGCTGCTACTGCTGACTTCTGCTGCTATTGATGTCTTCTGCTGCTACTGCTGACTTCTGCTGCTACTGCTGACTTCTGCTGCTATTGATGTCTTCTGCTGCTACTGCTGACTTCTGCTGCTATTGATGTCTTCTGCTGCTACTGCTGACTTCTGCTACTTCTGCTGCTATTGATGTCTTCTGCTGCTACTGCTGACTTCTGCTGATACTGCTGACTTCTGCTGCTACTGCTGACTTCTGCTGCTACTGCTGACTTCTGCTGCTACTGCTGACTTTGCTGCTACTGCTGACTTCTGCTGCTACTGCTGACTTCTGCTGCTACTGCTGAATTTGCTGCTACTGCTGACTTCTGCTGCTACTGCTGACTTCTGCTGCTACTGCTGACTTCTGCTGCTATTGATGTCTTCTGCTGCAGTTGGTTTACCTGTTGTCAGTCTCACAGCTACTGTTGTCAGTCTCACAGCTACTGTTGTCAGTCTCACAGCTACTGTTGTCAGTCTCACAGCTACTGTTGTCAGTCTCACAGCTACTGTTGTCAGTCTCACAGCTACTGTTGTCAGTCTCACAGCTACTGTTGTCAGTCTCACAGCTACTGTTGTCAGTCTCACAGCTACTGTTGTCAGTCTCACAGCTACTGTTGTCAGTCTCACAGCTACTGTTGTCAGTCTCACAGCTACTGTTGTCAGTCTCACAGCTACTGTTGTCAATTTAACAGCTACTGTTGTCACTAACAGCTACCGTTGTCTCTAATAGCTAATGTCAGAGTGCAAAACATTTAACAAGCTTCAGTATTACACTTATATGACAAGAGCGTGACAACTGGTCTTACCAGTGTATATACACTGAGAGGTGTATATTTCAGGTTATATACACTGGTGTATATCTCAGTGTATATACACTGAGTGGTGTATATCTCAGTATATATACAACCTTGTATATCTCAGTATATATATACTGAGTGGTGTATATCTCAGTGTATATACACTGGTGTATATCTCAGTGTATATACACTGAGTGGTGTATATCTCAGGGTATATACACTGGTGTATATCTCAGTGTATATACACTGAGTGGTGTATATCTCAGTATATATACCCTGAGTGGTGTATATCTCAGTATATATACCCTGAGTGGTGTATATCTCAGTATATATACACTGAGTGGTGTATATCTCAGTATATATACACTGAGTGGTGTATATCTCAGTATATATACACTGAGTGGTGTATATCTCAGTATATATACACTGAGTGGTGTATATCTCAGTATATATACACTGAGTGGTGTATATCTCAGTATATATACACTGAGTGGTGTATATCTCAGTATATATACACTGAGTGGTGTATATCTCAGTATATATACACTGAGTGGTGTATATCTCAGTATATATACACTGAGTGGTGTATATCTCAGTATATATACACTGAGTGGTGTATATCTCAGTATATATACACTGAGTGGTGTATATCTCAGTATATATACACTGAGTGGTGTATATCTCAGTATATATACACTGAGGTGTGGGAGGGTGTCAGGCAGTGATGGTAAAGGTTGTGTAGAGCAGTGAGAGAAATCGATCATATTTATCTCTCTCTCTCTCTCTCTCTCTCTCTCACATTGTTTCTCCCTCCCCCTCTCTCTCTCTTTCTCCCTCCCCCTCTCTGTTTCTCCCTCCCCCTCTCTCTCTCTTTCTCCCTCCCCCTCTCTGTTTCTCCCTCCCCCTCTCTCTCTCTTTCTCCCTCCCCCTCTCTCTCTGTTTCTCCCTCCCCCTCTCTCTGTTTCTCCCTCCCCCTCTCTCTTTCTCCCTCCCCGTCTGTTTCTCCCTCCCCCTCTCTCTCTGTTTCTCCCTCCCCCTCTCTCTGTTTCTCCCTCCCCCCTCTCTCTGTTTCTCCCCCCCTCTCTGTTTCTCCCTCCCCCTCTCTGTTTCTCCCTCCCCCTCTCTCTCTGTTTCTCCCTCCCCCTCTCTCTGTTTCTCCCTCCCCCTCTCTCTCCCTCCCCGTCTGTTTCTCCCTCCCCCTCTCTCTGTTTCTCCCTCCCCCCTCTCTCTGTTTCTCCCTCCCCCCTCTCTGTTTCTCCCTCCCCTCTCTGTTTCTCCCTCCCCCCTCTCTGTTTCTCCCTCCCCCCTCTCTGTTCCTCCCCCGCTCTCTGTTTCTCCCTCCCCCTCTCTGTTTCTCCCTCCCCCTCTCTCTCTGTTTCTCCCTCCCCCCGCTCTGTCCCTCCCCCCGCTCTGTCCCTCCCCCCGCTCTGTCCCTCCCTCCCCCGCTCTGTTTCCCCCTCTCTGTTTCTCCCTCCCCCTCTCTCTCTGTTTCTCCCTCCCCCTCTCTCTGTTTCTCCCCCCTCTCTCTGTTTCTCCCTCCCCCCCTCTGTTTCTCCCTCCCCCTCTCTGTTTCTCCCACCCCCTCTCTCTTTCTCCCTCCCCGTCTGTTTCTCCCTCCCCCTCTCTCTCTGTTTCTCCCTCCCCCCCGCTCGGTTTCTCCCTCCCCCTCTCTGTTTCTCCCTCCCCCTCTCTCTCTGTTTCTCCCTCCCCCTCTCTCTCTGTTTCTCCCTCCCCCTCTCTCTGTTTCTCCCTCCCCCCCTCTCTGTTTCTCCCTCCCCCTCTCTGTTTCTCCCTCCCCCTCTCTCTCTGTTTCTCCCTCCCCCTCTCTCTCTGTTTCTCCCTCCCCCTCTGTTTCTCCCTCCCCCTCTCTGTTTCTCCCTCCCCCTCTCTCTGTTTCTCCCTCCCCCTCTCTCTCTGTTTCTCCCTCCCCCTCTCTCTCTCTGTTTCTCCCTCCCCCTCTCTCTCTTTCTCTCTTAATCCTCTGCCTCACTCATTGTGTCCTTCACAAATTGGCTGTTAGAGGCCAATTTGGTGGTTTATTGTCTGTTCTGTTGTGGTTTATTGTCTGTTGTGGTTTATTGTCTGTTGTTCTGTGGTTTGTTGTCTGTTGTGGTTTATTGGCGTGTGTTCTGTTGTGGTTTATGTATCACTGACAGTGTAGTCAGCTGAGACAGTGTAGTCAGCTGAGACAGTGTAGTCAACTGAGACATTGTAGTCAGCTGAGACATTGTAGTCAGCTGAGACAGTGTAGTCAGCTGAGACAGTGTAGTCAGCTGAGGCAGTGTAGTCAGCTGAGACAGTGTAGTCAGCTGAGGCAGTGTAGTCAGCTGAGGCAGTGTAGTCAGCTGAGACAGTGTAGTCAGCTGAGACAGGGTAGTCAGCTGAGGCAGTGTAGTCAGCTGTGACAGTGTAGTCAGCTGAGACAGTGTAGTCAGCTGAGACAGTGTAGTCAGCTGAGACAGTGTAGTCAGCTGAGACTGTAGTCAGCTGAGACAGTGTAGTCAGCTGAGACTGTAGTCAGCTGAGACAGTGTAGTCAGCTGAGACAGTGTAGTCAGCTGAGACTGTAGTCAGCTGAGACAGTGTAGTCAGCTGAGACAGTGTAGTCAGCTGAGACTGTAGTCAGCTGAGACAGTGTAGTCAGCTGAGACAGTGTAGTCAGCTGAGACAGTGTAGTCAGCTGACAGAGGGGGCAATGAAAGTGATCACTATAAAAGTGAGTGTGAGTCATGATGGTGACGCTTGTCACTCTCACCTGACAGTGAGGCGGGAAATTGGTACAGCTGGGACGTCATGACTCACTGTTACCTATTTTCTGCTTTAATGACCTATTTTGACCTAGCTTGACTGGCCTATTTTCTTCCCTATTTTAACCAACTTTAATATAATTAGGCGTATTTTTCACCCTAATTTCACATTGTGACCTCTTTTTTTGAAGTATTTTCACATTGTGACCTCTTTTTTTGAAGTATTTTAACATTGTGACCTCTTTTTTTGAAGTATTTTCACATTGTGACCTCTTTTTTTGAAGTATTTTCACATTGTGACCTCTTTTTTGTCCACTATTTTGACCTATTTTGGGAAATATTTTTATATATTTGGTCCTGTTAACCCGATTTTCCCTATTTTTTGAATATCTTTCTCTTTTTTTAGTTTAGTTTGACCTATTATGGCCACTATTAACAAATAGTTTGACCTATTATGGCCACTATTAACAAATAGTTTGACCTATTATGGCCACTATTAACAAATAGTTTGACCTATTATGGCCACTATTAACAAATAGTTTGACCTATTATGGCCACTATTAACATAGTTTGACCTATTATGGCCACTATTAACAAATAGTTTGACCTATTATGGCCACTATTAACAAATAGTTTGACCTATTATGGCCACTATTAACAAATAGTTTGACCTATTATGGCCACTATTAACAAATAGTTTGACCTATTATGGCCACTATTAACAAATAGTTTGACCTATTATGGCCACTATTAACAAATAGTTTGACCTATTATGGCCACTATTAACAAATAGTTTGACCTATTATGGCCACTATTAACAAATAGTTTGA